>NW_013928105.1:0-1155 GCF_000517525.1 Limulus polyphemus | reverse complement strand
CATCTTGAGCCTTACTTGGTACAACTACTCCATGAACACCTAGGTGTAACTATAGTTACCGAATTTATAACCACCATACTCATCTTTAGCATTATTTGGTACCTGTTGTACGAAATAACGCTAAAGATGAGTATGGTGGTTATAAATTCTGTAACTAGAGTTACACCTAAGCCACCATACTCATCTTTAGCCTTACTTGGCACAACTACTCCATGAACACCTAGGTGTAACTATAGTTACCGAATTTATAACCACCATACTCATCGTTAGCGTTATTTGGTACAACAAGGTGTTCGTGGTGTTGTTGTACCAAATAACGCTAAAGATGAGTATGGGGGTTACACATTCGGTATCTATAGTTACACTTAGGTGTTTGTGGAGGGAGTTGTTGTACCAAATAACGCTAAAGATGAGTATGGTGGTTATAAATTCGGTAACTAGAGTTACATGTAACGAATACCTAGGTGTAACTATAGTTACCGAATTTATAACCACCATACTCATCGTTAGCGTTATTTGGTAAAACCACTCCACAAACACCTAGGAATTCTAAATATGAGTATGGTGGTTATAAATTCGGTAACTAGAGTTACACCTAGGTGTTCGTGGAGTTGTTGTACCAAATAACGCTGAAAACGAGTATGGTGGTTATAAATTCGGTAACTAGATTTACAGATGAGAATGGTGGTTATAAATTCGGTAACTATAGTTACACCTAGGTGTTCATGGAGTAGTTGTACCAAGTAACGCTAAAAATGAGTATGGTGGTTACAAATTCGGTAACTAAAGTTACACCTATGTGTTCGTGGAGTTGTTGAACTAAATTTTAGCGTTTTTTGGTACAAGAACTCCACGAACCGGTAACTAGAGTTACACCTAGGTAATTTATAACCACCATACTGGTTTTTAGCGTTATTTGGTACAACAACTCCACGAACACCTAGGTGTAACTACCTAGGTGCAACTCTAGTTACCGAATTTATAACCACCATACTCATATTTAGATATATTTAGTACAACAACTCCACGAATACAACGGTGTAACTTTAGTTCCCGAATTTGTAACCACCATACTCATCTTTAGCGTCATTTGGTACAAGAACTCCACAAACACCTAGGTGTAACTCTAGTTACCGAATTTATAACCACCATACT
>NW_013928104.1:0-202 GCF_000517525.1 Limulus polyphemus | reverse complement strand
CTTAATTTTACGGGACGTATCTTCTTTCGTACTGGTCTCCATCTTGTTGGCTTCTGCTTCACGTGGGGTTCATCTGCTTCATCAGGAAATGTCCTATCGTCAGTAACAGTCACATCAGTGGTAGTAACTTCATCAAGAGCTTCACTGTTTCCCTTCTCAAACTGAGTAGAGTTTCTTCTTCGACGGTGGTTTCTTCAGGTGG
>NW_013928103.1:0-203 GCF_000517525.1 Limulus polyphemus | reverse complement strand
GATTGTTTTTCGATTTCTTGTTACCAGAGGGTCCTAAATTTATGATTCTTCACCGAATATGGTATATAGGTACACATTAACGTTGCCTAGTAATATGCAGAGTTTTACCTTCCTACTGTTTGTTTTAAAGGAGTTATGGATGGTTTTGCGTTTTGTACCAGTACGTCGTTCCATTTGGACGGATCATCTAAAAAATTTTGTAT
>NW_013928102.1:0-246 GCF_000517525.1 Limulus polyphemus | reverse complement strand
CAGGTACTTCAATCTTACGTAACAATACTGGTTAAGACGGCGCCTGCACACACGCAAGTGGATAGTGTAACGAATTTGCTGTTATGTATTTATTTTAATATGAACGTTGTTTAGATTGAGTTTATATTTAAAAACATGCATAGCTTGTAGTGTTAGATATGTATTGCGCAACTCCCACCTATTCTCCAAAGTAGTAGAAGATTCTCGAGAGCAAGAATCAACAATATATGTGTGTATGTAAGTGCG
>NW_013928101.1:0-202 GCF_000517525.1 Limulus polyphemus | reverse complement strand
ATCACTACATATATATACACACACATCATATGTTATTCGACAGTGGTGGTCACTACATATATACACACACACACACATCATATGTTATTCGACAGTGGTGGTCACTACATATATATACACACACACACACATCATATGTTATTCGACAGTGGTGGTCACTACATGTATATACACACACATCATATGTCATTCGACAGTGGTG
>NW_013928100.1:0-202 GCF_000517525.1 Limulus polyphemus | reverse complement strand
CTATAGAGTTAATTCAACGTATTTAGGTTTGATTTGTTTTGAATTTCGCGCAAAGCTACATGAGGGCTATCTACGCTAGCCTTCCCTAATTTAGCAGTGTAAGACTAGAGGGAAGGCAGCTAGTCATCACCACCCACCGCCAAACCTTGGACTACTCTTTTACCAACGAATGGTGGGATTGACCGTCACTTTATTACGCCCC
>NW_013928099.1:0-202 GCF_000517525.1 Limulus polyphemus | reverse complement strand
GAGAGACCAAGTATTTGAACCAATAATTGATTTTCTAAAAACAAGTGTTTTGCGCCCTGCTTGGGAGAAGGTGTCTAGTCTAAGCCCTGTGACAAAGAACTATTGGGCACACTGGCACCAGTTGAAGCTTGAAGATTGTATTCTTCTCCGGAGATGGGAAACTGCAGATGGGAAAGTGATGATCTGGCAAACGGTTATGCCG
>NW_013928098.1:0-202 GCF_000517525.1 Limulus polyphemus | reverse complement strand
AAGCCTGCAACCCTTGGTGTTTCTCATTCCTGGCCGACTGCTTGGACTCGGATAGCTCTTCAACTACTAGTGATGTTCCGCGACTCTCGTATGCTGCCGTTGCCTCATCATCGTCCTCTGGTTCAACTACCTCTACTGTCTCCTACTTCGTCCACCATCCCTGCCTCTACCACTGTTACTCAATCTGCTTATTCTGGTGAAT
>NW_013928097.1:0-273 GCF_000517525.1 Limulus polyphemus | reverse complement strand
TGTCAATAAGAAAGACACAAGATTTTATTGATAAATCCTGTATATTCTTATTGACAGGACACATTATTGTTTTTACAGAATTTATCAATACTGTGTACTGTCAATTAGAAGACACAAGATTTAACAATACTGTGTCCTGTCAATAAGAAGATACAAGATTTATCAATACTGTGTACTGTTAATAAGAAGACACAAGATTTAAAGATACTGTGTCCTGTCAATAAGAAGATAAAGGATTTATCAATACTGTGTACTGTCAAAAAGAAGACACAA
>NW_013928096.1:0-201 GCF_000517525.1 Limulus polyphemus | reverse complement strand
GTAGACTAATACAGTCAGATAATTTTAAAATAATATGAACTAAAGCTTACAGAATAATCCTGGGTGTTACATATAATTGCAAAGTAACGCGATCAAATCTATTTAAAATAATATTAACTAAAGTTTACAGAAGAATCCTTGGTATTACGTATAATAGTAAACTAACATGATCAAATCATTTTAAAATAATATTAACTATAG
>NW_013928095.1:0-201 GCF_000517525.1 Limulus polyphemus | reverse complement strand
TTGATGCCCTAAGTGGAGCCAGGTGGTTTTCAACTCTGGACTTAATGTCAGGTTTCCATCAGGTAAAAATGGCTGAAACAGATAGACCTAAGACTGCCTTTAGTTATGGCCAAGGTCTCTGTCAATACCGAGTGATGCCATCCGGGCTTAGTAATGCTCCAGCAGCATTTGAGAGGCTGATGGAAAGAGTATTGGAAGGCC
>NW_013928094.1:0-202 GCF_000517525.1 Limulus polyphemus | reverse complement strand
ATATAACGAGTTATGGAATAAACTGCTAACTTAGTTTGCTATATTTCATATCACGAGTTATAGAATAAACTTCTAGCTTCGTTAGTTATATTTCATATAACGAGTTATGGAATAAACTGCTAGCTTCGTTAGTTATATTTCATATAACGAGTTACGGAATAAACTGCTAACTTAGTTTGGTATATTTCATATCACGAGTTAT
>NW_013928093.1:0-203 GCF_000517525.1 Limulus polyphemus | reverse complement strand
TACTAAGTTTCCCTCACTTGCCATAAATACCACACGTACTAGGCTTCCCTCACTTGCTATAAATACCACACATACTAGGCTTCCCTCACTTGCCCTAAATACCACACGTACTAGGCTTCCCTCACTTGCCATAAATACCACACGTACTAGGCTTCCCTCACTTGCCATAAATACCACACGTACTAGGCTTCCCTCACTTGCTA
>NW_013928092.1:0-202 GCF_000517525.1 Limulus polyphemus | reverse complement strand
GATACTGTGTACTTTCAATAAGAAGACACAAGATCTGACGATGCTGTGTACTTTCAATAAGAAGACACAATATTTAACGATATTGTGTACTGTCAATAAGAAGACACAAGATCTGACGATGCTGTGTACTTTCAATAAGAAGACACAAGATTTAACGATACTGTGTACTTTCAATAAGAAGACACAAGATCTGACGATGCTG
>NW_013928091.1:0-202 GCF_000517525.1 Limulus polyphemus | reverse complement strand
GCATCATCGATAAGAATGGAGACTATTTCATTTAATAAATGTTTTGTTTTGATATGTAAGTTATTCGGTTTTTTTCATCTAAAAAAAGCGACATTAATTTCATGACGACCTAATATAAACGAAGCTGTTTTATTTATGATGTATCGGTGCTGCTGACCTTAGAAGATAAAAACATGCTGTAATTATTCAGTTATTCTCATTT
>NW_013928090.1:0-200 GCF_000517525.1 Limulus polyphemus | reverse complement strand
AACATTACCAATCTATCTTACAGATACTGTTGTTTTAACATTACCAATCTATCCTACAGATACTGTTGTTTTAACATTACCAATATGTCTTACAGATACTGTTGTTTTAACATTACCAATCTATCTTCAAGATACTGTAGTTTTAACATTACCAATCTATCTTACAGATACTGTAGTTTTAACATTACCAATCTATCCTA
>NW_013928089.1:0-201 GCF_000517525.1 Limulus polyphemus | reverse complement strand
CAAAATATCTATTGTAAGAATTACTAAAAAGACAGTTATCAAGGTCGTAAATATATAATGTAAGAAGGACAAAAAGACCATTATGAATGTCAACAAATTTAGTGTAACTAGGACTAAAAAGACCATTATCAATATCGACAAAATATAATTGCAAGAATAATTAAAATGATCGTTATCCAAGTCAACAAAATCTAGTGAAAG
>NW_013928088.1:0-695 GCF_000517525.1 Limulus polyphemus | reverse complement strand
TCAACATGGAAACATTTGTTAATAATAATCTAGGGACTTACCTGTCAACATGGAAACATTTGTAACTAGATTCTAGGGACTTACCTGTCAACATGGAAACATTTGTAATAATAATCTAGGGACTTACCTGTCAACATGGAAACATTTGTAATAAGCTTGGTACAAATGTTTCCATGTTGACAGGTAAGTCCCTAGATTCTTGGTACAAATGTTTCCATGTTGACAGGTGAGTCCTTAGATTCTAGTTACAAATGTTTCCATGTTGACAGGTAAGTCCCTAGATTATTATTACAAATGTTTCCATGTTGACAGGTAAGTCCCTAGATTCTATTTCCATGTTGACAGGTAAGTCACTAGATTCTTGGTACAAATGTTTCCATGGTGACAGGTAAGTCCCTAGATTCTTGGTACAAATGTTTCCATGTTGACAGGTAAGTCCCTAGATTATTATTACAAATGTTTCCATGTTGACAGGTAAGTCACTAGATTCTTGGTACAAATGTTTCCATGTTGACAGGTAAGTCCCTAGATTCATTTGTACCAAGAATCTAGGGACTTACCTGTCAACATGGAAACATTTGTAACCAAGAATCTAGTGACTTACCTGTCAACATGGAAACATTTGTACCAAGAATCTAGGGACTTACCTGTCAACATGGAAACATTTGTACCATGAATATAGTGACTTACCTGTC
>NW_013928087.1:0-202 GCF_000517525.1 Limulus polyphemus | reverse complement strand
GAGTACACAGTGTTGTTAAAGCTTGTGTCTTCTTATTGACAGTATACAGTATCGTTAAATCTTGTGTCTTTTTTTGACAGTACACAATATCGTTATATCTTGTGTCTTCTAATTGATAGTACACAGTATTGTTAAATCTTGTGTCTTCTAATTGACAGTACACAGTATTGTTAAATCTTGTGTCTTTTTATTGACAGTACAC
>NW_013928086.1:0-201 GCF_000517525.1 Limulus polyphemus | reverse complement strand
AGTACACAGTATTGTTAAATCTTGTGTCTTCTTATTATAGTACACAGTACTGTTAAATCTTGTGTCTTTTTATTGACAGTACACAGTTTTGTTAAATCTTGTGTCTCTATTGATAGTACACAGTATTGTTAAATCGTGTGTCTTCTTATTGACAGTACACAGTTTTGTTAAATCTTTTTTCTTCTTATTGAAACTACACAG
>NW_013928085.1:0-202 GCF_000517525.1 Limulus polyphemus | reverse complement strand
TGTAAGACTATAGGGAAGGCAACTAGTCATCACCACCCACCGCCAACTCTTGGGCTACTCTTTTACCAACGAATAGTGGGATTGACCGTCACATTATAACGCCCCCACGGCTGAAAGGGCGAGCATGTTTGGTGTGACGGGGAATCGAACCCGCGACCCTCAAATTGCGAGTCGAGCGCCTTAACCACCTGGCCATGCCGGG
>NW_013928084.1:0-202 GCF_000517525.1 Limulus polyphemus | reverse complement strand
TCGAATCTTCTTCAAATTTAATATGAAGGTTCGTGGAAACCTTGAGCATGTTCATACAAAATTCTATTTTTCTAGTTTTACTTTTACGATTCTTGTGGTTGTTTATGTTACTCTTTTATTGGTTTGCCTGAAAGCATATGTGTACTGTAGTGAAGTTTTTGGTTACTGATTGTTTCTCAATTACTTGTTACCAGAGGGTCCT
>NW_013928083.1:0-202 GCF_000517525.1 Limulus polyphemus | reverse complement strand
TAGTTACAATTGACACGATGACATAACACGTACCTGTACTACCAGTTACAATTGACATGATAATATAACACGTACCTGTACTACCAGTTACAATTGACATGATAATATAACACGTACCTGAACTACTTGTTACAATTGACACGATAATATAACACGTACCTGAACTACTTGTTACAATTGACACGATAATATAACACGTACC
>NW_013928082.1:0-202 GCF_000517525.1 Limulus polyphemus | reverse complement strand
AATCGTGTGAGCTGGCATGACGTAAATGGTTAAATACATGGTGTGAGTATTGTTTCAACGTGTGAGCTGGCATGCCGTAACTGATAAAATTCATGGTGTGACTATTGTTTAATCGCGTGAGCTGGCATACCGTAACTAATAAAATTCATGATGTGACTATTGTTTAATCGTGTGAGCTGGCATACCGTAAATGGTTAAATAC
>NW_013928081.1:0-202 GCF_000517525.1 Limulus polyphemus | reverse complement strand
GCTTTTCTCGAGACATAACATTTTTCAGTAATGTTATAATGTCTCAGTTTTCAGTATTCCGAAGAAACAATCACTCTCCGATATGTTTCTATTACTTTTGCATCAAAAAAGCACTTTTTTCCATTTTTCAAAGAAATTCATATTTTCTCCAAAAAGCCAAGGCCCATGTTTTTACCAAATTTGGTTAAAAAACTTTTTCCTC
>NW_013928080.1:0-202 GCF_000517525.1 Limulus polyphemus | reverse complement strand
TTGTTAAATCTTGTGTCTTCTTATTGACAGTACACAGTATAGTTAAATCTTGGTCTTCTTATTGACAGTACACAGTATCGTTAAATCTTGTGTTTTCTTATTGACAGTAAACAGTAACGTTAAATCTTTTGTCTTCTTATTGAAAGTACACAGTACCGTTAAGTCTTGTGTCTTCTTAGTGACAGTACACAGTATCGTTATA
>NW_013928079.1:0-202 GCF_000517525.1 Limulus polyphemus | reverse complement strand
AGCTCTACTTACCGAATTTTTAACCTCCATACTCATCTTTAGCCTTACTTGGAACAACTACTCCATGAAAACCTAAGTGTAACTCTAGATACAGAATTTATAACCACTATACTCATCTTTAGCCTTACTTGGTACAACTACTCCATAAACACCTAGGTGTAACTCTAGTTTCAGAACTTGTAACCAACATACTCATCTTTAT
>NW_013928078.1:0-200 GCF_000517525.1 Limulus polyphemus | reverse complement strand
TTTTTGTCCAAATTTTGAAAAAAATTGTTTTTCCTCATATTTCAATACAAAGATGCCCTCGGTGTAAGGCTATCAAAATGGATATCCTTTCATCAAAATTCCCAATAGTTATTTTTAATCTGTTATTAAAACTTCGGCTAGCTTCGATTTTACTGTTTTTTTCTCTTTTTTTTGTCTTCAGTTATATTATAAACAAAGAA
>NW_013928077.1:0-202 GCF_000517525.1 Limulus polyphemus | reverse complement strand
CACTGTAGGTTCATTCCAGTTACCACACACATCTCACTGTAGGTTCATTCCAGTTACCACACACATCTAACTGTAGGGTCATTCCAGTTACCACACACACATCTAACTGTAGGGTCATTCCAGTTACCACACACACATCTAACTGTAGGGTCATTCCAGTTACCACACACACATCTAACTGTAGGGTCATTCCAGTTACCAC
>NW_013928076.1:0-202 GCF_000517525.1 Limulus polyphemus | reverse complement strand
GCTGGCACTGTAATAAACTTGGGCACAAGAGAGCTCAATGCTGGAAACTTCAACACAGGGGAGGTGCCACAGCAGGAAAGGCTGGTATCCAGAAAGGTTGTTGGAACTGTGGAAAGCGCGGACATTTGAGGAGCCAGTGTAAGAGAAATATTACCAACAAGTCAGCCTCAAGGAGACCAGTAGTGATTGGTGTTGAGCGACG
>NW_013928075.1:0-201 GCF_000517525.1 Limulus polyphemus | reverse complement strand
TTTAACAATACTGTGTACTGTCAATAAGAAGACACAAGATTTAACATACTGTGTACTGTCAATAAGAAGACACAAGATTTAACGATACTGTGTACTGTCAATAAGAAGACACAAGATTTGTACAATACTGTGTACTGTCAATAAGAAGACACAAGATTTAACGATACTGTGTACTGTCAATAAGAAGACACAAGATTTAAC
>NW_013928074.1:0-201 GCF_000517525.1 Limulus polyphemus | reverse complement strand
ACTCAAGTGACTATAGCCTCTATAAATCCAATCCTCCAGCAGATGGTCTTCAGAAACTCGAGTGGTTATATCCCCTATAAATCCAATCCTCCAGCAGATGGTCTTCAGAAACTCGAGTGGTTATGTCCCCTATAAATCCAATCCTCGAGCAGATGGTCTTCAGAAACTCGTGTGCTTATGTCCCCTATAAATCCAATCCTC
>NW_013928073.1:0-202 GCF_000517525.1 Limulus polyphemus | reverse complement strand
AGGTTTAACTCCAGTTACCGAATTTATAACCACCATACTCATCTTTAGCTTTACTTGGCACAACTACTATATGAACACCTAGGTGTACCTATAGTTACTGAATTTATAACAACCATACTCATCTTTAGCTTTACTTGGTACAACTACTCCATTAACACTTAGGTTTAACTCTAGTTACCGAATTTATAACCCCATACTAATC
>NW_013928072.1:0-201 GCF_000517525.1 Limulus polyphemus | reverse complement strand
GGAAACTCCAGCATGAGTGTCCTCTTGTCCATAGACTTCAGAAAACACAAGCCTATATTATATCGATCTCCTGAATGTCTCGGAAACTCCAGCATGAGTGTCCTCTTGTCCATAGACTTCAGAAAACACAAGCCTATATTATATCGATCTCCTGAATGGTCTTGGAAACTCCAGCATGAGTGTCCTCTTGTCCATAGACTT
>NW_013928071.1:0-325 GCF_000517525.1 Limulus polyphemus | reverse complement strand
ATGTATCAAATAACGCTACAGATGAGTATGGTGGTTACAAATTTGGTAGCTAGAGTTACACCTAGGTTTTCGTGGAGTTGTTGTACCAAATAACGTTAACGATGAGTATGTTGGTTATAAATTCGGTATCTAAATTCGGTAACTAGAGTTACACCTAGGTTTTCATGGAGTAGTTGTGCCAAGTAAGGCTAAAGATGAGTATTTTATAACCACCTTGTGTAACTAGAGTTACACCTAGGTGTTCGTGGAGTTGTCGTACCAAAAAACGCTAAAGATGAGTATGTTGCTTACAAATTCGGAAACTAGAGTTACACCTAGGTGTTCG
>NW_013928070.1:0-202 GCF_000517525.1 Limulus polyphemus | reverse complement strand
CAAATACTGGCATTATTTCAAATTATAATTAAACTTAAATATTCTTTTTATGTTGTGTGTTAATATTTTGTGTGCTAAGCTGCCTGTTCAAAATAAATAAAGATTAAGTAAAATACTAACAACACCTGTACATAAAATAGGGTTAACTTTCACTGAAATTTCAAAACTTTGAAAATAAAAAATTACCAGATCTACATGTAAG
>NW_013928069.1:0-303 GCF_000517525.1 Limulus polyphemus | reverse complement strand
CTGGAACTGAGGCATGTGGCTTTATCAATAAGCTAATTTCAATATCCACAATTCCTACCATTTAACACATTATTCCAAAACACATCAACTTTTTTTTTCATTTAAATATTTGTTTTATGACTTTGTTTACGATTTCTAATATAAGGTTAATTTACTGTCTGACTTCACAGAATAGATAAATTAATTAATTCATTGCGTATTGTTGTCCATTAATTTACTCCAAACATATATATATTTATATATAGATGGTGTATCCAGCAGTTGTATAAGACAATAATAATTGAATATATCTTTAATGGTTTT
>NW_013928068.1:0-201 GCF_000517525.1 Limulus polyphemus | reverse complement strand
CGTTGTTCTGGTCTTTCGGATGCCAAACAACTTGCAGCATTCTTGGAACACAGCTGATTCAAAGTTACGGACTTGATCTGAATGCTGTTCATATGGCATACCAAATCTGAAGAAGAAATCATTAATAGCTGAAGCTACAGTTGTACCTTCCTGATTTGATATTGCATATGCCTCAGGCCACTTGGTGAAATAATCCATCAC
>NW_013928067.1:0-202 GCF_000517525.1 Limulus polyphemus | reverse complement strand
CTGGATTTCTATCAGATCGAACAATTAGCCCACGAGTTTGTGACTAGTGTTGTTATGTAGCTGCCTTCCTTCTAGTCTATCACTTTCAAATTAGGGATGGCTAGCACAGACAGCCTTCGATTAACTGTGACCAAAAATTAACAAACAAATATACCAGTCAAATCGCCAGATGCAGTGCCTATGGATTTCTATCAGATCGAAC
>NW_013928066.1:0-381 GCF_000517525.1 Limulus polyphemus | reverse complement strand
ATCTTAGTGATTGTTTAAGTAACCTGGGTTAAAGGCATGTTTAAAATAACCAGTTCTACGTTATATCTAATCTTAGTGATAGTTTAAGTAACCTGGGTTAAAGGCATGTTTAAAATAACCAGTTCTACGTTATATCTAATCTTAGTGAGAGTTCAGGTAACCTGGGTTAAAGGCATGTTTAAAATAACCAGTCCTACGTTATGTCTAATCTTAGTGATTGTTTAAGTAACCTGGGTTAAAGGCATGTTTAAAATAACCAGTTCTACGTTATATCTAATCTTAGTGATAGTTTAAGTAACCTGGGTTAAAGGCATGTTTAAAATAACCAGTTCTACGTTATATCTAATCTTAGTGAGAGTTCAGGTAACCTGGGTTAAAGGC
>NW_013928065.1:0-202 GCF_000517525.1 Limulus polyphemus | reverse complement strand
ATTCCATAAACACCTAGGTGTAACTCTAGTTACCGAATATATAACCACCATACTCATCTTTAGCCTTACTTGGTACAACTACTCCATGAACACCGTAGGTGTAACTCTAGTTACAGGAATTTATAACCACAATACTCATCTTTAGCCTTACTTTGAACAATTACTCCATGAACACTTAGGTTTAACTCTGGTTACCGAATTT
>NW_013928064.1:0-245 GCF_000517525.1 Limulus polyphemus | reverse complement strand
GCGTTATTTGGTACACCAACTCCACGAACACCTAGGTGTAACTCTAGTTACCGAATATATAACCACCATACTCATCTTTAGCGTTATTTGGTACAACAACACCACGAACACCTAGGTGTAACTCTAGTTACCGAATTAATAACCACCATACTCATCGTTAGCGTTATTTGGTACAACTACTCCATGAACACATAGGTGTAAATCTAGTTATAGAATTTATAATCACCATGCTCATCTTTAGCCTT
>NW_013928063.1:0-202 GCF_000517525.1 Limulus polyphemus | reverse complement strand
TAGAGTAAAACCAACAGACTTATACACTACTCGATAATTATAACTGTGCGTGTACATACATTCATACAGTAAAACCAACAGACTCATACACTACTCGATAATTATAACTGTGCGTGTACATACATTGATAGAGTAAAACCAACAGACTTATACACTACTCGATAATTATAACTGTGCGTGTACATACATTGATAGAGTAAAA
>NW_013928062.1:0-202 GCF_000517525.1 Limulus polyphemus | reverse complement strand
TACATGAGGACTAACTAAATGATATTACAGATAGACACATAATTATATAACAGTCAACCATCTTTTACCAATCAATTGATTATATGGAAGTACATGACGGCTACCTAACTGATGTTAAAGATAGATACACAATTATTTCACAGTCAACCATCTTTAACCAATCAATTGCTTATATGGAAGTACATGGCGGCTAAATAAATGA
>NW_013928061.1:0-202 GCF_000517525.1 Limulus polyphemus | reverse complement strand
AATATAAGTAATTAAACATAATGTTCTGAGTAAATACTTAATATAATTAATTAAACACAATGTTCTGAGTAAATACTTAATATAATTAATTAAACATAATGTTCTGAGTAAATACTTAATATAATTGATTAAACATAATGTTCTGAGTAAATACTTAATATAATTAATTAAACATAATGTCCTGAGTAAATACTTAATATAA
>NW_013928060.1:0-202 GCF_000517525.1 Limulus polyphemus | reverse complement strand
CGTTATATCTTGTATCTTCTTATTGACAAAACACAGTATCGTTAAATCTTGTGTCTTCTTATTGACAGTACACAGTATAGTTAAATCTTATGTATTCTTATTGAGAGTACACAGTATCGTTAAATCTTGTGTCTTCTTATTGACAGTACACAGTATCGTTAAATCTTGTGTCTTCTTATTGACAGTTTACAGTATTGTTAAA
>NW_013928059.1:0-202 GCF_000517525.1 Limulus polyphemus | reverse complement strand
CGCATAAGAACAGTTATTGGAGCGTTATGTCTGGGTGTTATAGTACATAAGAACGGTTGTTGAAGCGTTATACCTATGTATATATAATATATAATATATATATAATATATAATAGATATATAATATATATATATCTATATATATTATATATAGATAAATGTTATATATAACTGGCTGAGAATGTTATATATTATATATAGAT
>NW_013928058.1:0-200 GCF_000517525.1 Limulus polyphemus | reverse complement strand
ACAATACAGTGTTTTAGTACCAGGAAGACTATTTAAAACTTGTATTGAACAACACACTATAGTGTTTTAGTACCAGGAAGACTATTTAAAACTTGTATTGAAGAACACACTATAGTGTTTTAGTACAGGAAGACTATTTAAAACTTGTATTGAAGAACACACTATAGTGTTTTAGTACCAGGAAGACTATTTAAAACTTG
>NW_013928057.1:0-592 GCF_000517525.1 Limulus polyphemus | reverse complement strand
AAAAAGGGAGATCTAACTAATTGTTAAAAGACGAGAATATCAGTCTTGTTGTGGCTCTGTCCAAGAAGGGAGATCTAAGTAATTGTTGAAAGACTAGAATATCAGTCTTGTTGTGGCTCTGTCCAAGAATGGAGATCTAAGTAATTGTTGAAAGACTATAATATTAGTCTTGTTGTGGTTCTGTCCAAGAAGGGAGATTTAAGGAAGGAAGATTTAAGTAATTGTTGAAAGACTATAATATCAGTCTTGTTGTGGCTCTGTCCAAGAAGGTAGATCTAAGTAATTGTTAAAAGACTAGAATATCAGTCTTGTTGTGGTTCTGTCCAAGAAGGGAGATTTAAGTAATTGTTGAAAGACTAGAATATGTCTTGTTGTGGCTCTGTAATATGTCTTGGCTCTGTCCAAGAATGGAGATCTAAGTAATTGTTAAAAGACTAGAATATCAGTCTTGTTGTGGTTCTGTCCAAGAAGGGAGATTTAAGTAATTGTTGAAAGACTAGAATATCAGTCTTGTTGTGGCTCTGTCCAAGAATTTAGATCTAAGTAATTGTTAAAAGACTAGAATATCCAGTCTTGTTGTGGCTCTGTCCAA
>NW_013928056.1:0-306 GCF_000517525.1 Limulus polyphemus | reverse complement strand
CTATCAATAAAAAGACACAAGATTTAACGATACTGTGTACTTTCAATAAGAAGACACAAGATTTAACGATACTGTGTACTGGTTCTTATTGATAGTACACAGTAACACAAGATTTAACGATACTGTGTACTGTCAATAAGAAGACACAACATTTAACAATGCTGTGTACTGTCAATAAGTAGACACAAGATTTAACAATATTGTGTACTATCAATAAAAAGACAAATGATTTAACGATACTGTGTACTGTCAATAAGAATACACAAGATTTAACGAAATTTGTACTGTCAATATGAAGACACAAGA
>NW_013928055.1:0-201 GCF_000517525.1 Limulus polyphemus | reverse complement strand
TGAAATATACTTTTCAATTCTTATTGAATAAACGAATAAGATGAACGAATGTACACATACCAGAGAGAACAAAGAGAAAATTTATAAAATTGTGTTTCATCGCCAAACACTTTGATTACGATACCAGAGCTAAGTGATAATACATTAATTATCGCTTTTATCTTTCAAGTTGTAATGACCAAGTATTATTCTGATACTTAA
>NW_013928054.1:0-202 GCF_000517525.1 Limulus polyphemus | reverse complement strand
GCATGTGAAAACTGTCTGGTTTGTTAACTCTAACCCTAGAGAGCGATAATTATTAAAGACTAGTTTGAGGAAAGAATTACATAAACAGTTTGTCGTTAAACAATCTCTAAATATCTTTTTATAAGGTCGGTACTTATTTGGAATTAAGACACTGACTCACATATACGGTATTACGTAATCCTTTACTCAGAGTTAGCCGTAC
>NW_013928053.1:0-202 GCF_000517525.1 Limulus polyphemus | reverse complement strand
GATCTCCGTCTTGTTGGCTTCTGCTTCACGTAGCTTTCATCTGCTTCATCAGGAAATGTCCTATCGTCGGTAACAGTCACATCAGTGGTAGTAACTTCATCAAGAGCTTCACTGTTTCCCTTCTCAAAATTGAGTAGAGTTTCTTGTTCGACGGTGGCTTCTTCAGGTGGCAAGTCTTCAGCAGCGTCATTTGTTCTGTTGT
>NW_013928052.1:0-201 GCF_000517525.1 Limulus polyphemus | reverse complement strand
AAGAAAAAAAAAAAAACCTAACATAGTAACACCTCATCGATTTAGCTACAAAGTCTCTCTAATCATTCAATATACCACCAATAGGCTTTGTACATATTTCCGCAGTAATTCTTAAAGCTTAAAAATCCTATTTCGATACCCGTTGTGAGCAGAGCACAGATAGCCCATTGTGTTGCTGATGTGCTTATCAACAACTAAATC
>NW_013928051.1:0-202 GCF_000517525.1 Limulus polyphemus | reverse complement strand
AATACTGTATACTAGCAATAATAAGATACACCTTTTAACAATACTGTGTACTATCAATAAAAGACACAAGATTTAACGATACTGTGTACTGTCAATAAGAAGACACAAGATTTAACGATACTGTGTACTGTCAATAAGTAGACACTAGATTTAACGATACTGTGTACTGTCAATAAGAAGACACAAGATTTAACGATACTGT
>NW_013928050.1:0-202 GCF_000517525.1 Limulus polyphemus | reverse complement strand
GGTAGTGGTGATAGTTGATGTAGCCTAACAATGTACGTCCTGATAGTGGTGATAGCTGATGTAGCCTAACAATGTACAACCTGATAGTGGTGATAGTTGATGTAACCTAACAATGTACATTCTGATAGCGGTGATAGCTGATGTAACCTAACAATGTACAACCTGGTAGTGGTGATAGTTGATGTAGCCTAACAATGTACAA
>NW_013928049.1:0-201 GCF_000517525.1 Limulus polyphemus | reverse complement strand
GTAACTCTAGTTTCCGAATTTATAACCACCATACTCATCTTTAGCTTTACTGATACAACTATTCCATGAACACCTAGGTGTAATTCTAGTTACCGAATGATTAACCCCATACTCATCTTTAGGGTTATTTAGTACAACAACTCCACGAAAACCTATGTGTAACTCCAGTTACCGAATTTATAACCACCATATTCATATTTA
>NW_013928048.1:0-201 GCF_000517525.1 Limulus polyphemus | reverse complement strand
ATAACAGTAGCCAATTTCTCTAAATGTGAGCAGACACTTAAGGAAGGAGCATTGTTGGGTGTGTGCCAGAAGGTAGAGCCAGTCAATGTTAAGGCAAGAAATACAATCATAAAGAAAAGACATCCTCTCCCAGACACTTAACTGTCTTCTATAAGAAGAGCATAGTCCATTTGTCATCATCACAGGCTCTTCAGGTTAGGG
>NW_013928047.1:0-202 GCF_000517525.1 Limulus polyphemus | reverse complement strand
TTGTGACATAGTTCTGATGTGTTGTGACATAGTTCTGATGTGTTGTGACATAGTTCTAATGTGTTGTTCTGATGTGTTGTGACATAGTTCTGATGTGTTGTGACATAGTTCTGATGTGTTGTGACATAGTTCTGATGTGTTGTGACATAGTTCTAATGTGTTGTTCTAGATGTGTTTTGTGACATAGTTCTGATGTGTTGTG
>NW_013928046.1:0-202 GCF_000517525.1 Limulus polyphemus | reverse complement strand
GCCACTACTAGCAAATTTGTGTAATACAATAGTTTACAGTACAGGTGGTTTCAATAACACCGCCTGACCCTAGTTACTTGATACATCTTGTTAGAAGATTAGTCCAGGTCACATTCCTCTCATTATATGAAAGATTTATGTTGGAATTCGAAACTTAAGCTCTTAAGTGTATTGAGACCCCAACTGCGAGAATGTCATAGCT
>NW_013928045.1:0-345 GCF_000517525.1 Limulus polyphemus | reverse complement strand
TCAATGTCTTCTTAACTCCGAGGTGTCCTCCTGTTAAAGTATCATGGGATTGGCGCAGCACAATTTCCCGTAACTTTCTCGGTATAACCATTTGCCAGGTCGTCACTTTCCCATCTGCAGTTTCCCATCTCTGGAGAAGAATAGGGACTGACGCAGCACAACTTCCCGTAACTTTCTCGGTATAACTGTATGCCAGGTCGTCACTTTCCCATCTCTGTACAAGAATACCATCGTTAAGCTTCAACTGGTCCCATTGTGCCCAATAGTTCCTTGTCACAAGGCTTAAGCCAAACACCTTCTCCCAAGCAGAGTGCAAACACTTCCTTGTAGAAAATCAATTATTGG
>NW_013928044.1:0-202 GCF_000517525.1 Limulus polyphemus | reverse complement strand
GACAGCGGTAGTCACGTGATGCTGGTAACACGTCATGATATTCTAGAAGATTCACGAAGAAACGAGATGTACGCTTTTTGTATATGTATATAAGACCGGTAAGAAGTGACGGCAATAATGGAATTGAATTGCAGACAGAGATAGAGATGGACAATTGAATCAAGCGCGTGAATCGTTCGCTGTGAATTATAGCGTTTGTTTA
>NW_013928043.1:0-654 GCF_000517525.1 Limulus polyphemus | reverse complement strand
GTTCAACTCACTCTAAATGGAATCTTTATGTTAGTTCACCTCACTCCAGGTCGAATCTTTATCTAACATAAACATTCGACCTGGAGTGAGGTGAACTAACATAAACATTCGACCTGGAGTGAGGTGAACTAACATAAAGATTCGACCTGGAGTGAGGTGAACTAACATAAAGATTCACCTAGAGTGAGTTGAACTAACATAAAGATTCGACCTGGAGTGAGTTGAACTAACATAAACATTCGACCTGGAGTGAGGTGAACTAACGAATCTTTATGTTAGTTCAACTCACTCTTTAACATAAAGATTCCACCTAGAGTGAGTTGAACTAACATAAAGATTCCACCTTTCAACTCACTCTAGGTGGAATCTTTATGTTACCTAGAGTGAGTTGAACTAACATAAAGATTCCACCTGGAGTGACTTGAACTAACATAAAGATTCGACCTGGAGAGAGTTGAACTAACATAAACATTCCACCTGGAGTGAGTTGAACTGGAATCTTTATGTTAGTTCAACTCACTCCAGGTGGAATGTTTATGTTAGTTCAACTCACTCTAGGTGGAATCTTTATGTTGGTTCACCTCACTCCAGATGGAATCTTTATGTTAGTTCAACTCACTCTAGATGGAATCTTTATGATAGTTCACCTAACTC
>NW_013928042.1:0-202 GCF_000517525.1 Limulus polyphemus | reverse complement strand
ATCGTTAAATCTTGTGTCTTCTTATTGAAAGTACACAGTATCTTTAAATACTTTTGTCTTCTTATTGACAGTACACAGTATCGTCAAATCTTGTGTCTTCTTATTGACAGTACACAGTATCGTTAAATCTTGTGTCTCCTAATTTACAGTAAACAGTATCGTTATATATTGTGTCTTCTTATTGACAGTACACAGTATCGTT
>NW_013928041.1:0-202 GCF_000517525.1 Limulus polyphemus | reverse complement strand
GAATCGAGTGCTTCTATTAAGTTATCACTAGAGGTGACTAGGACTCGATTGTTGGTATTGTCTAGAGGTGACTAAGACTCGATTATTGGTATTGTCTCGAGAGTTGACTAGGACTCGAGTGTTGCTATTAAGTTGTCACTAAAGGTGATTAGGACTCAAGTGCTGCTATTAAGTTGTCACTAGAGGTGACTGAGACTCTATA
>NW_013928040.1:0-202 GCF_000517525.1 Limulus polyphemus | reverse complement strand
AAACCCGGATTCTAGAGCTGTACGTCCGTAGACATACCGCTGTGTCACTGGGTGGCAATTGTTTGAACTAAAGCGAGTTTGTTTGTTTGTAATCATGCACAAAGCTACACAATGGGCTATCTCTGTTCTGCTCACCATGGGTATCGAAACCCGGATTCTAGAGCTGTACGTCCGTAGACATACCGCTGTGTCACTGGGGGGC
>NW_013928039.1:0-372 GCF_000517525.1 Limulus polyphemus | reverse complement strand
GGTTCTAATCACAGCTTAACTGCTGTGATTATTATTATAGTAACTTATTTAGACAACGTTCTAATCACAGCTTAACTGTTACTATAATAATAATCACAGCCTAATCTAAATAAGTTACTATAATAATAATCACAGCAGTTAAGCTGTGATTAGAACGTTGTCTAAATAAGTTGTGATTATTACTATAGTAATTTATTTAGACAACGTTCTAATCACAGCTTAACTGCTGTGATTATTATTATAGTAACTTATTTAGACAACGTTCTAATTACAGGTTAACTGCTGTGATTATTACTATAGTAATTTATTTAGATTAGGTTCTAATCACAGCTTAACTGCTGTGATTATTATTATAGTAACTTATTTAGATTA
>NW_013928038.1:0-202 GCF_000517525.1 Limulus polyphemus | reverse complement strand
AATGCTGTGTGCTAAACCCATAGTTGAAATGTGTGCTACCATTATCAAGCCCAGGTTTCTGAGAAGACAATACTATAATGCTGTGTGCTAAACCCATAGTTGAAATGTGTGGCTACCATTATCAAGACCAGGTTTCTTAGAAGACAAGACTATAATGCTGTGTGCTAAACGTAAAGTTGAAATGTGTGGCTACCATTATCAA
>NW_013928037.1:0-415 GCF_000517525.1 Limulus polyphemus | reverse complement strand
GTACAGTCCTTATCAGGTGTGAAGTGTTAAGTAAAGACAGGTGATGTCTGTACACATACTGTTACAGTTGTGGAGTGAAATGTTGACAAATTTTGTGTAGCAGTTAATGGAACTGATGAGGAGGTAATGTTGTGTGAAGTGTTAAATAGTGTAGCAGTTAATGGAATTAAAGACAATTTGTCAAGTGGAGTGAAATGAACTGTAACACTATGTACAGTCCTCATCAGTTAACACTTCACACAACATTACCTGTCTTTACTTCCATTAACTGATACACTATATTTGTCAAAATTTCACTCCACAGCTGTAACACTATGTGTACAGTCCTCATCAGTTAACACTTCACACAACATTACCTGTCTTTACTTCCATTAATTGCTATGCTATATTTGTCAACATTTCACTTCACAATTGT
>NW_013928036.1:0-202 GCF_000517525.1 Limulus polyphemus | reverse complement strand
TTTTTTTCCGTCCCACTCTCTGACACCAATTTGTTGCATATCTGCTCGTTTGTTAATTTCTGTTATAAATTATTTCTGAGGAACTTCAGTGATATAAATCATTTCTTAATTAAAATTAGTTTATTCTTTCTTGATACAACTTTTTAGTACACAGAATTTCCACAGTCACTTTAAACTTAACAACGTTTTTAACACACGCTGT
>NW_013928035.1:0-202 GCF_000517525.1 Limulus polyphemus | reverse complement strand
TAGACCCTAACTAGCAGACATATTCAGTTCTGTTAGAAGTCACATCCCAGATATGAATGTCAGCAATAGAGGTGATCTAGTAAGAAAGAAGCCACAGGAATTCGATGGGAAGGCACCGTGGGAAGCATATAGAGCAGAATTTGAGCTCCTGGCAGAGATGAATTGTTGGACAGAGGAGCAGAAAGCAGTATATCTGGCAACG
>NW_013928034.1:0-245 GCF_000517525.1 Limulus polyphemus | reverse complement strand
GAGTTCATCAGGTCAAACAAGACTTGTTGATCACCTAACAGTTCGCATTATGATGTCACACCATGTCCTGTTGAGTTCATCAGGTCAAGCAAGGCTTGTTGATCAACTAACAGTTCGCATTATGATGTCACACCATGTCCTGTTGGGTTCGTCAGGTCAATCATGGCCGATGACCCACTAACAGTTCGCATTACGATGTCACACCCAGTCCTTTTGGGTTCGTCAGGTCAAGCAAGGCTTGTTGA
>NW_013928033.1:0-375 GCF_000517525.1 Limulus polyphemus | reverse complement strand
TAATGTGTGTGTGTGTGTGTACAGAGGTTAAGGTCGCTATCGCATTGTCATTTGCAATGTGTGTGTGTATGTACAGAGGGTAAGGTCGCTATCGCATCAGATTACAAAGTAATGTCATTTGTAATGTGTGTGTGTGTGTGTACAGAGGTTAAGGTCGCTATCGCATTGTCATTTGCAATGTGTGTGTATGTACAGAGGGTAAGGTCGCTATCGCATTGTCATTTGTAATGTGTGTGTATGTGTACAGAGGTTAAGGTCGCTATCGCATTGTCATTTGTAATGTGTGTGTGTGTACAGAGATTAAGATCGCTATCGCATTGTCATTTACAATGTGTGTGTGTGTGTGTGTACAGTAGGTTAAGATCGCTATCGCTA
>NW_013928032.1:0-329 GCF_000517525.1 Limulus polyphemus | reverse complement strand
TCTAAAACACCTACTTGTTCAAACTATACGTAGTACTGTATTACATAAACACCTACTTGTTCAACTATACATATTATCTAAAACACCTACTTGTTCAAACTATACATATTATTTAAAACACCTACTTGTTCAAAATATACATATACCTAAAACACCTATTGTTCAAACTATACTTATTACCTAAAACATCTACCAAAATGGTCGTTACTTAAACACCATATAGGTTGTTACTTAAACACCATATATAACAGAAAATGGTCGTTACTTAAATACCATATATAACAGAAAATGGTCGTTACTTAAACACCATATATATAACAGGAAATGGT
>NW_013928031.1:0-410 GCF_000517525.1 Limulus polyphemus | reverse complement strand
TCAAACATTGTTTATCTAACCATTAGCCAAAACCAAACATTATTTATCTAACCATTAGCCAATACCAAACATTATTCATCTAACCATTAGCAAATACCAATTAGATAAACAATGTTTGGTATTGGCTAATGGATTGGTGAATAATGAGATGAACAATGTTTGGTATTGGCTAATTGTTAGATAAACAATGTTTGGTATTGGCTAATGGTAACCTTTACTCAATACCAAATATTGTTCATCTAACCATTAGCCAATACCAAACATTGTTCATCTAACTATTAGCCAGTAACAAACATTGTTTGTCTAATCATTAGACAATACCAAACATTGTTTATTGAACCTTTAGCCAATATCTACCATTAATCATCTAACCCTTAGCCAATACCAAACATTGTTAATCTAACCATTAG
>NW_013928030.1:0-1033 GCF_000517525.1 Limulus polyphemus | reverse complement strand
ATCACTCTTTCTTAACATCTTTAAACGGTAATGTATCGTGGTAATGATCATTCTAACTTAGCATCTTTAAACGGTAATATATAGTGGTAATGATCACTCTAACTTAGCTTCTTTACAAGATAATGTATCGTGGTAATGATCACTCTAACTTAGCATCTTTAAACGGTAATTTAGAGTGTTCATTACCACGAGACATTACCGTTAAAAGATGCTAAGTTAGAATGATCATTACCACTATATATTACCGTTTAAAGATGCTAAGTTAGAATTAGAGTGATCATTACCACTATATATTACCGTTTAAAGATGCTAAGTTAGAATGATCATTACCACGATACATTACCGTTTAAAGATGTTAAGTTAGAGTGATCATTACCACGAGACATTATATTGTAAAGATGTTAAGTTAGAGTGATCATTACCACTATACATTACCGTTTAAAGATGCTAAGTTAGAGTGATCATTACTGCTTAACATCTTTAAACGGTAATGTATCGTGGTAATGATCACTCTAACTTAAGCATCTTTAAACGGTAATATATCGTTTAGAGTGTTCATTACCACGAGACATTACCGTTAAAAGATGCTAAGTTAGAATGATCATTACCACTATATATTACCGTTTAAAGATGCTAAGTTAGAATAACTTAACATCTTTTGATACATTATATTGTAAAGATGTTAAGTTAGAGTGATCTTTACCATGATACATTATATTGTAAAGATGCCAAGTTAGAGTGATCATTACCATGATACATTATATTGTATCACTCTAACTTAGCAATGTTAAGTTAGAGTGATCATTACCACGAGACATTATATTGTAAAGATGTTAAGTTAGAGTGATCATTACCACTATACATTACCGTTTAAAGAATTTAAGCGGTAATGTATCGTGGTAATGATCACTCTCACTTAGCATCTTTAAACGGTAATATATCGTAGTAATGATCACTCCAACTTAACATCTTTACAATATAATGTCTCGTGGTAATGATCACTCTTTCTTAACATCTTTACAATATAATGTCT
>NW_013928029.1:0-202 GCF_000517525.1 Limulus polyphemus | reverse complement strand
CGAACCCGCGACCAGCAGATTGCGAGTCGAGCTCCCTAACCACCTGGCCATGCCGGGCCTCCACCAATGTACCGACCCACTCTGAGCACATAAAGTATAAAACTTTCATAAAAAATGAGCACCAATCCGGGATAGGTGGTAAAACCAATGGGAGAGGCTCAAGTTTTACCACCGCAGTTGTTTTAATGTAGGAAATAAAATG
>NW_013928028.1:0-202 GCF_000517525.1 Limulus polyphemus | reverse complement strand
AACTATACTGTGTAGTGTCAATAAGAAGACAAAAGATTTAACAATACTGTGTCTTTTAATAAGAAGACACAATATTTAACAAAACTGTGTACTGTCAATAAGAAGACACACGATTTAGCAATACTGTGTACTGTCAAAAAAGAAGGCACAAGATTTAACGATACTGTGTACTGTCAAAAAGAAGACACAATATTTAACAAAA
>NW_013928027.1:0-202 GCF_000517525.1 Limulus polyphemus | reverse complement strand
ACTATGTGTGCTTGCCATTTTAACTTAGCTGTTGGGACTTTCACGATGGGGTTGGTGGGTGTCCCTCAACACCAACCACTACTGGTTTCCCGAGGCTGACTTATTGGTAATATTCTTCTTACACTGGCTTTCCATATGTCCTTGCTCTCCACAGTTCTAACAACTTTTCTGGGTTGCAGTCTTTCCTGCCATAGCATCTTTT
>NW_013928026.1:0-202 GCF_000517525.1 Limulus polyphemus | reverse complement strand
AACAGATATGGACAAATGGACACGACATCGACCTTGGGGAAGTCATATCTAACAGTGTTGGTAAAAGAGTAGCCCAAGAGCTGGCGGTGAGTGGTGATGACTAGCTGCCTTCCCTCTAGTCTTACACTGCTAAATTAGGGACGGCTAGCGCAGATAGCCCTCGTGTAGCTTTGCGCGAATTTCCAAAACAAACAAACAATCT
>NW_013928025.1:0-274 GCF_000517525.1 Limulus polyphemus | reverse complement strand
GGGGTATTATAGAACAACAGGGCTCCTTAACCAGAAACAGAGGGGTATTACAGAACAATAGGGTTCTATCCAAGAAAACAGGGGGTATTATAGAACAACAGGGAGCTAAACAGAAACAGGGGTATTACAGAATAATAGGGTTCTAACCAGCAAAAAGAGGGTATTATAGAAAAACAGGGCTCTAACCAGCAAACAGGGGTATTATAGAACAACAGGGCTCTAACCAGCAAAAAGAGGGTATTATAGAAAAACAGGGCTCTAACCAGCAAACAGT
>NW_013928024.1:0-201 GCF_000517525.1 Limulus polyphemus | reverse complement strand
ACATTATAACACCCCCATGGCTGAAAGGGCGAGCATGTTTGGTGTGACAGGTATTCGAACCCGCGACCCTCAGATTGCGAGTCGAGTGCCTTAACCACCTGGCCATGCCGGGCCGCTTTCGTTGATAACTGTGTCTACAAAGAAATACTTCAATAAAATCTACTCTGTAATGATAGCTCATTTTTAAACTAAAATTTCAAT
>NW_013928023.1:0-485 GCF_000517525.1 Limulus polyphemus | reverse complement strand
AGTTGCCAGTGCTGTAATTTTTCTTCTTGTTTATTTTCTTTCTCCTCTAACAACTGCTGTAATTTCTCTTCATGTTTATTTTGTTGTTTGAGCTGCTACTGTTGCAGGTTTTCTTGCCACTGCTGTAATCTTTCTTCTTGTTTCTTTTCTCGTTCGTCTTGTTTCTTTTCTTTTTCCTCCAACAACTGCTGTAATTTCTCAGCTCGAACAGCAAAATAAACAAGCCTGCAACAGTGGTTTTCTTGCAACTGCTGTTGTCTCTCTTAAAAAGAAAAGAAACAAGCCTCTAAGAACTGCTGTAATTTCTCTTCTTGTTACTTTTCTATTTCCTCCAACAACTGCTGTAATTTCTCTTCTTGTTTATTTTGTTGTTCAAGCTGCCATTGTTGCAGGTTTTCTTGCAACTGCTGTTGTCTCTCTTCTTGTTTCTTTTCTCGTTCATTTTCTCGTTCTTCTTGTTTCTTTTGCTGCTCTTGTATTGATGT
>NW_013928022.1:0-202 GCF_000517525.1 Limulus polyphemus | reverse complement strand
AAACTTTAAGTAATAAAATGGTTTTAGAAATGTTGAGGGAGAAAATAGTAACATCAATGACGAAGTTGACAGTTTCACATTTAGAAAATAGAAGTGAGATAATTATCAAGTCACTTTAAGAAGCAAGTCAGTGAAGAAGATACGAAGATTACGTTCTGTGGAAGAAGGAAGTCGGTGAAGAAGATACAAAGACTACGTTCTG
>NW_013928021.1:0-201 GCF_000517525.1 Limulus polyphemus | reverse complement strand
GTTAAATATTGGTTTTCTCAATTGTTAAGGTTTTACGTTTTTTGTGCTACTATAATAACAGACTTTTGTTAAATATTGGTTTTCTCAATTGTTAAGGTTTTACGTTTTTTGTGCTACTATAATAACAGACTTTTGTTAAATATTGTTTTTTTCAGTTGTTAAGGTTTTACGTTTTTTGTGCTACTATAATAACAGACTTTT
>NW_013928020.1:0-202 GCF_000517525.1 Limulus polyphemus | reverse complement strand
ATCTGTAGTTTTGTTGAGATTAATATTACATGGTTACATTGTTTTATCTGTAGTTTTGTTGAGATTAATATTACATGGTTACATTGTTTTATCTGTAGTTTTGTTTAGTGATTAATATTACATGGTTACATTGTTTTATATGTAGTTTTGTTTAGTGATTAATATTACATGGTTACATTGTTTTCAGAACGACTGTAGATTT
>NW_013928019.1:0-202 GCF_000517525.1 Limulus polyphemus | reverse complement strand
TTTAACATAATAACTATAGGATAATAACCTTCATCACTGCTCTTTAATGTAATAACTGTTGGATAACGATCTTCATCACTGCCCTTCAACATAATAACTGTAGGATAATAACCTTCTTCACTGCCCTTCAACATAATAACTGTAGGATAATAACCTTCTTCACTGCCCTTCAACATAATAACTGTAGGATAATAACCTTCTT
>NW_013928018.1:0-202 GCF_000517525.1 Limulus polyphemus | reverse complement strand
ATTGGGTTTCAATAAGGCAAACACTACGATAGTGTCGGTGTTATCTCCTTCTCCTTCGAGTAGGAAGTAGGTGTAATTGGGTTTCAATAAGGCAAACACTACGATAGTGTCGGTGTTATCTCCTTCTCCTTCGAGTGGGAAGTAGCTGTAATTAGGTTTCAATAAGGCAAACACTACGATAGTGTCGGTGTTATCTCCTTCT
>NW_013928017.1:0-200 GCF_000517525.1 Limulus polyphemus | reverse complement strand
CTAACAACTGTTGTAATTTCTCTTCTCGTTCTTCTTGTTTCTTTTCTTGTTTATTTTCTCGTTCTTCTTATTTCTTTTCTTTTTCCTCTAACAACTGTTGTAATTTCTCTTCTCGTTCTTCTTGTTTCTTTTCTTGTTTATTTTCTCGTTCTTCTTATTTCTTTTCTTTTTCCTCTAACAACTGCTGTAATCTCTCTTCT
>NW_013928016.1:0-370 GCF_000517525.1 Limulus polyphemus | reverse complement strand
AATAAGAAGACACAAGATTTAACGATACTTATACTGTCAATAAGAAGACACAAGTTTAACGATACTGTGTACTGTCAATAAGAAGACACAAGATTTAACGATACTGTGTACTATCAATAAGAAGACACAAGATTTAACGATACGGTGTACTGTCAATAAGAAGACACAAGATTTAACGATACTGTGTACTGTCAATAAGAAGGTACTGTCAATAAGAAGACACTAGATTTAACGATACTGTGTACTGTCAATAAGAAGATACAAGATTTAACGATACTGTGTACTGTCAATAAGAAGACACAAGATTTAACGATACTGTGTACTTTCAAAAAGAAGACACAAGATTTAACTATACTGTGCACTGTCCATA
>NW_013928015.1:0-201 GCF_000517525.1 Limulus polyphemus | reverse complement strand
AATTCTGTTGTGAAATAGATTCCAATCTGAGGATATTTTGTAGGTACGGTGGATGAGGGGCGTGGATGGTTCCAGTTTTGTATCTTTGAGGGCATTCACTCTCAGCATTGAGGTAGACTCCCTGGCTAGTGGGTTTTTGATAGACAGATGTGGCGTATGTGCTGTTGTTGGCGTCGATATGTACATCCAAGAAAATTGATG
>NW_013928014.1:0-202 GCF_000517525.1 Limulus polyphemus | reverse complement strand
GTCTACTAATCGGTAAATAATATCCCTGTTCTTCATCAGAGCACTGTACTAATCGGTAAATAATATACTTGTCCTTCATCAGAGCACTACTAATCGGTAGATAATATCTTTGTTCTTCATCAGAGCAGTCTACTAATCGGTAAATAATATCCTTGTTCTTCATCAGAGCAGTCTACTAATCGGTAAATAATATCCTTGTTCT
>NW_013928013.1:0-236 GCF_000517525.1 Limulus polyphemus | reverse complement strand
AACTCCATGATGCTGAGTTGACAGTGTGGTATGGTTTCACAGCTGACTTTTTATTGAACCATAACTCCATGATTCTGAGTTGACAGTGTGGTATGGTTTCACAGATGACTTTGTTATTGGACCATAACTCCATGATGCTGAGTTGACAGTGTGGTATGGTTTCACAGCTGACTTTGTTATTGGACCTTAACTTCATGATGCTGAGTTGACAGTGTGGTATGATTTCACAGCTGACT
>NW_013928012.1:0-202 GCF_000517525.1 Limulus polyphemus | reverse complement strand
GATAATGTGTACTATAAATAACAAGCCATAAGATTTAACGATACTGTGTACTATCAATAACAGGTCACAAGATTTAACGAAACTGTGTACTGTCAATAACAAGACACAAGATTTAACGATACTGTGTACTATCAATTACAAGCCATAAGATTTAACGATACTGTGTACTATCAATAACAAGGCCACAAGTATTTAACGAAAC
>NW_013928011.1:0-202 GCF_000517525.1 Limulus polyphemus | reverse complement strand
ATCTGAACTTAAATAGATTCTGTAAAGAGACAATCTGAACTTGAATAGATTCTGTAAAGAGTCAATCTGAACTTGAATAGATTCTGTAAAGAAACAGCTTGAACTTGGGAAAGTTTAGTAAAGAGTTAATCTGAACTTGAATAGATTCTGTAGAGAGACAGTTTGAACTTGGGGAAGTTTAGTAAAGAGTCAATCTGAACTT
>NW_013928010.1:0-202 GCF_000517525.1 Limulus polyphemus | reverse complement strand
TTTTAATGTACACAAGACCTTTTATGTGGTGTGTGTACAACAATAATTTTTAACTACACAGGGCCTCTTATGTGGTGCGTGTACAACAATACTTTTTAAGTACGCAGGGCCTCTTATGTGGTGCGTGTACAACAATACTTTTTAAGTACGCAGGGCCTCTTATGTGGTGCGTGTACAACAATACTTTTTAAGTACGCAGGGC
>NW_013928009.1:0-232 GCF_000517525.1 Limulus polyphemus | reverse complement strand
GGAATTCAGGGTTGCTTTTAGGAGTTTTTTCTGCACACTTTTTGCTTCTCTCTTAGAATTTACAACGACTAAAACCAACTTCATTTTCAACAACGAACATTTCCTTCAAATAGACGGTTTAAGTATGGGCAATCCTGTTCCGCCCGTTCTTGCCAATATATTCATGACCAAAATCGAAACACAAGCCATACAGTCTGCGCTCCATCCCCCACTATACTGGTACAGATATGTC
>NW_013928008.1:0-203 GCF_000517525.1 Limulus polyphemus | reverse complement strand
CGAATACCTAGGTGTAACTCTAGTTACCGAATTTATAACCACCATATTCATCTTTAGCCTTACTTGGTACAACTACTCCACGAATACCTAGGTGTAACTCTAGTTACCTATTTTATAACCACCATACTCATCGTTAGACTTACTTGGTACAACTACTCCATGAACACCTAGGTGTAACTCTAGTTACCGAATTTATAACCACC
>NW_013928007.1:0-204 GCF_000517525.1 Limulus polyphemus | reverse complement strand
AATCCGATAT
This sequence comes from Limulus polyphemus, assembly GCF_000517525.1. Lineage (NCBI taxonomy): Eukaryota > Metazoa > Arthropoda > Merostomata > Xiphosura > Limulidae > Limulus > Limulus polyphemus. The sequence goes on along the minus strand of NW_013928007.1, from coordinate 194 downwards.
GTTTCTATTACTTTTGCATCAAAAAGCATTTTTTCCATTTTTAAAAAAAAATCATATTTTTCCGAAAAGCCAAGGCATTTATATTGCTTTAAACCAAAAAGCCAAGGCATTTATATTGCTTTAAAGCGACAAGCCAAGGCCCATGTTTTTACCAAATTTTGATAAAAATTGTTTTTCCTCACATTTCAACAAAA
>NW_013928006.1:0-201 GCF_000517525.1 Limulus polyphemus | reverse complement strand
GTCTTACACCGCTAAATTAGGGACGGCTAGCGCAGATAGCCCTCGTGTAGCTTTACGCGAAATTCGAAACAAACAAACGGACTTTTTAAAATATTATTTAGTTAAAGATTCCTTTATTTGCAATAATTCTAACTTTATTCATAGAAAAGGAGATGTATCGCCTTTATTCCTTTTATTAACCCGTACTCTACACGTACTCTC
>NW_013928005.1:0-202 GCF_000517525.1 Limulus polyphemus | reverse complement strand
TTGACAGGGATAAAGATGTACCACTTTAAATGGTGGATCTATGTATAATTATATATGAATGTTTATTAGGCTGGAATATTCACATGAGTGATTTTTTTTGGTATTTGATCATTTTCTTCACCACTATTATTTTCTTGTGACATTTATTACTTTTTGCTTTTTCATTGTTGATAACATAACTGTATACCAGTATAAAGTGTTT
>NW_013928004.1:0-325 GCF_000517525.1 Limulus polyphemus | reverse complement strand
ACTATACCCAAACACCAGCATCAGACACGATGTCCACAACACCCATTGAGAATGCCCAACACTGGTACTCAGTTGACCCTAACCCGAGTGGACCAGCCAATTGACCCTGAAGGGCACCCATCTACAGGAATTCAAGGCCAAAGTGGTGTGTTGCAGAGCCTCAGACACCACTCAACCACCAGGATCCTCTCCTCCCCTCTTCACGGGTTGCCACACATGGCAAACACGTAGGTGGATGTTTAGATCCCAGAGAAAGTAACTGAAAATACAGAACCTTCCCTGGGAAGTCCCCTCACCACGTACAGGAATCCAAGTTGAGGGGTAC
>NW_013928003.1:0-202 GCF_000517525.1 Limulus polyphemus | reverse complement strand
CAACAAGGGAAGTTTTACAGGCTCAAGAATAAGACATGGAGGTAACAAGGGAAGTTTTACAGGCTCAAGAATAGGACATGGAGGCAACAAGGGAAGTTTTACAGGCTCAAGAATAGGACATGGAGGTAACAAGGGAAGTTTTACAGGCTCAAGAATAGGACATGGAGGTAACAAGGGAAGTTTTACAGGCTCAATAGTAGGA
>NW_013928002.1:0-202 GCF_000517525.1 Limulus polyphemus | reverse complement strand
AACTTGGAAATTCAATTATCTCTCAATAGATTAGAGAAAAAATTAAGAAAAAATACTTAGAAGTTCAATTATCTCTGAATAGATAGGAGAAAAAATTAAGAAAAAATACTTGGAAGTTCAGTTATCTCTCAACAGATGGAGAAAGAATTAAGAAAAAATACTTGGAAGTTCATTTATCTCTCAATAGATGGAGAAAAAATTA
>NW_013928001.1:0-202 GCF_000517525.1 Limulus polyphemus | reverse complement strand
AGAGGGAAGGCAGCTAGTCAACACCACCCACCGCCAAGTCATGGGGGTACTCTTCACCTACGAGTAGTGGGACTTATTGTACTTTTTAGTGTTGTCTCATGGTAGTGTTGACATAATAGTGCAAATGTGTTTGTTTTGAATTTCGCGTAAAGCTCCTCGAGGGCGATCTTCGCTAATTGTTCCTACTTTTAAAGTAATAGAC
>NW_013928000.1:0-202 GCF_000517525.1 Limulus polyphemus | reverse complement strand
ATCAATAACAAACATTCACTACATTCATTTTAAACAGTTAGCATGTATACAATGTTAATTCATCAATAACCAACATTCAAAGTTCATTTTAAACAGTTAGCATGTATACAATGTTAATTCATCAATAACAAACATTCATTCTGTTCATTTTAAACAGTTAGCATGTATACAATATTAATTCACCAATAACCAACATTCAAAG
>NW_013927999.1:0-202 GCF_000517525.1 Limulus polyphemus | reverse complement strand
CAATCCTAAGAAGTGAATCCTTTGATCCACACTGATATCCCTAACAAGTGAATCCTTTGATCGACACTGACAATCCTAACAAGTGAATCCTTTGATCGACACTGACAATCCTAACAAGTGAATCCTTTGAACCACACTGACAATCCTAACAAGTGAATCCTTTGATCGACACTGATATCCCTAACAAGTGAATCTTTCATCC
>NW_013927998.1:0-202 GCF_000517525.1 Limulus polyphemus | reverse complement strand
GGGGGGGGCAGTTTATATAAGAAAAATATCGTCTTCATATAAATTTGAATGAAATAAATAAAAACTTTTCGGTCTTTTTTAAAAGATAATGAAAGTCTTTTAATGCCTAGACAGTAACTGTTAGTGATATTTCTTTGCTTACAAGTTCAACAACAACACTAACAATAATAACAGTTCACACTGTATCTCTGAAGAAGCTCAA
>NW_013927997.1:0-201 GCF_000517525.1 Limulus polyphemus | reverse complement strand
GGTGTTTATGGAGTAGTTGTACCAAGTAAGGCTACAGATGAATTATGGTAGGTTATAAATTCGGTAACTATAGTTACACCTAAGTGTTTCTGGATTAGTTGTACCAAGTAAGGCTAAAGATGAGTATGGTGGTTATAAATTCGGTAACTAGAGTTACCTCTAGGTGTTCGTGGAGTTGTTGTACCAAGTAAAACTAAAGAT
>NW_013927996.1:0-202 GCF_000517525.1 Limulus polyphemus | reverse complement strand
AACGATATGTTGTCTTCTTCAGTACAAAACCAAAGATATATATATATATATATATGTAAGTAATTGTGTGTGTGGATGGAATATAAAATTAAATTTTAAGAATAAATATTAATACGTATCTATTGTAAGAAGTCTAAATAATAGCTCTTGAAAGCCAGTAAACATTTCCATGAATATAGTAAGATAAATTATGAACAATTAC
>NW_013927995.1:0-202 GCF_000517525.1 Limulus polyphemus | reverse complement strand
AGTTTTTGGATTGGGTTGCCTTTAGAGGTGGTGGAAGCAGTAAATTAAAGTGGAGGCTTGATAAATATTTTAATGATAAGGAGGGTTTTTTTAATAGTTTAGTTCACTGATGGGATAGCCTAGAAGGACCTTCAGCCCCCTTGTTGTCCTTAAATTTTATGTTATATAGGTGATGGAAGAAACTTACAACCTACAGTTGTAT
>NW_013927994.1:0-201 GCF_000517525.1 Limulus polyphemus | reverse complement strand
CATTCCTTCTTTACAGATCTCCAGCTACTGACACCAGAATCATTACATCACTCCATCCCTTCTCTACAGATCTCTAGTTACTGACACCAGAATCAGTTCATCAACCCATTCCTTCTTTACAGATCTCCAACTACTGACACCAGAATCATTACATCACTCCATCCCTTCTCTACAGATCTCCAGTTACTGACACCAGAATCA
>NW_013927993.1:0-201 GCF_000517525.1 Limulus polyphemus | reverse complement strand
CACAGTATCGTTAAATCTTGTGTCTTCTTATTGACAGTACACAGTATTGTTAAATCGTGTGTCTACTTATTGACAGTACACAGTTTTGTTAAATCTTGTGTCTTCTTATTGAAAGTACACAGCATGGTTAAATCTTGTGTCTTCTTATTGACAGTACACAGTATCGTTAAATCTTGTGTCTTCTTATTGACAGTACACAGT
>NW_013927992.1:0-200 GCF_000517525.1 Limulus polyphemus | reverse complement strand
GTGTATACTTTATTTGAGAGTGAGGACCTCCGTAGTGTATATTTTATTTAAGAGTGAGGACCTCCGTAGTGTATATTTTATTTAAGAGTGAGGACATCCTTAATGTATATTTTATTTAAGAGTGAGGACCTCCGTAGTGTATATTTTATTTGAGAGTGAAGACCTCCGTAGTGTATACTTTATTTGAGAGTGAGGACCTC
>NW_013927991.1:0-201 GCF_000517525.1 Limulus polyphemus | reverse complement strand
CCTCTATACTTCCATCTTATCTGGTGTCAACAATATTTTATATATATTCAGCCTCTATACTTGCATCTTATCTGGTGTTAACAATATTTAAAACCTATCCAGCCTTAATACTTGCATTTTATATGGTGTCAACAATATTTCAAACCTATTCAGCCTCTATACTTACATTTTGTCTGGTGTTAACAATATTTTAAACCTATT
>NW_013927990.1:0-200 GCF_000517525.1 Limulus polyphemus | reverse complement strand
GCTATATCCAATATTTGACTAGATAACAGAGTAAATATGGAGTAACCATATCCAATATTTGACTAGATAACAGAGTAAATATGGAGTGACTATATCCAATATTTGACTAGATAACAGAGTAAGTGTGGAGTAACTATATCCAATATTTGACTAGATAACAGAGTAAATATGGAGTAACTATATCCAATATTTGACTAGAT
>NW_013927989.1:0-202 GCF_000517525.1 Limulus polyphemus | reverse complement strand
CTAGTACAAATTCTGGTTATCTTTGTCTAGTTTTTCTAACAAACTAGTACAAGTTCTGGTTATCTTTGTCTAGTTTTTCTAACGAACTAGTACCAGTTCTGGTTATCTTTGTCTAGTTTTTCTAGAAAACTGGTACCAGTTCTGGTTATCTTTGTCTAGTTTTTCTAGAAAACTAGTACCAGTTCTGGTTATCTTTGTCTAG
>NW_013927988.1:0-453 GCF_000517525.1 Limulus polyphemus | reverse complement strand
ATATTTTTCTTACGTCAGCTTATCTGTTTTATGTTACTGTTAGATATATTTTTCTTACGTCAGCTTATCTGTTTTATGTTACTGTTAGATATATTTTCTTACGTCAGCTTATCTGTTTTATGTTACTGTTAGATACTTATCTTTATCTTACGTCAGGTTAGGTGTTATTGTTACATATTTTTCTTTTTGTTATATTAGTTCTACGACTGTAGGTGTTATTGTTACATATTTTTGTTTCTGTTATATTAGTTCTACGACTGTAGGTGTTTTGTTACATATTTTTCTTTTTGTTATATTAGTTGTACGACTGTAGGTGTTATTGTTATATTAGTTCAACGGCTGTAGGTGTTTTGTTATATTAGTTCAACGACTGTAGGTGTTTTGTTATATTAGTTCAACGACTGTAGGTGTTATTGTTATATTAGTTCAACGACTGTAGGTGTTATTGTTATA
>NW_013927987.1:0-202 GCF_000517525.1 Limulus polyphemus | reverse complement strand
GAGCTGATTACAACGTCCCTGAAACTACAAAACATACTCTATCGGTATTGAGCTGATTACAACGTTCCTGAAACTACAAAACATACTCTATCGGTATTTAACTCATTACAACGTTCCTGAAACTACAAAACACACTCTATCGGTATTTAACTGATTACAACGTCCCTGAAACTACAAAACATACTCTATCGGTATTTAACTC
>NW_013927986.1:0-201 GCF_000517525.1 Limulus polyphemus | reverse complement strand
AATTGAAAAAATTGTAGCATTCCTTGAATACAAAGAATTGAAAAAAATTGTAGCATTCCTTGAATATAAACAATTGAAAAAAATTGTAGCATTCCTTGAATATAAACAATTGAAAAAAATTGTAGCATTCCTTGAATACAAACAATTGTAGCATTCCTTGAATACAAACAATTGAAAAAAATTGTAACATTCCTTGAATAC
>NW_013927985.1:0-202 GCF_000517525.1 Limulus polyphemus | reverse complement strand
CTAGGTATGTCGTAGCCCAGAGGTATCTAGTAAACTAGGCGTGTAGTAGCCCAGGGGTATACAGTAAACTAGGCGTGTAGTAGTCCCCGAGGGCATCCAATAAACTAGGCGTGTTGTAGTTCCGAGGGTATACAGTAAACTAGGCGTGTAGTAGTCCCGAGGGCATCCAATAAACTAGGCGTGTTGTAGTTCCGAGGGTATA
>NW_013927984.1:0-204 GCF_000517525.1 Limulus polyphemus | reverse complement strand
CAACTAATATTAATTGTTCACCACCACTTGTAATAAGGTACAACTAATATTAATTGATAAACACCACTTGTAATAAGGTACAACTAATATTAATTGATAAACACCACTTGTAATAAGGTACAACTAATATTAATTGATAAACACCACTTGTAATAAGGTACAACTAATATTAAATGTTAAACACCACTTGTAATAAGGTACAAC
>NW_013927983.1:0-202 GCF_000517525.1 Limulus polyphemus | reverse complement strand
CGTTGTAAAATGACGGTCAATTCCATTATTCGTTGGTAAAAGAATAGCCCAAGGGTTGGCGGTGGGTGGTGATGACTAACTGCTTTTCCTCCAGTCCCACACTGCTAAATTAGGGACGGCTAGCGCAGATAGCCCTCGTGTAGCTTTGCGCGAAATTAAAAAAAACAACAAAACAATAACACGGTTTATCATCCTCTTACGG
>NW_013927982.1:0-202 GCF_000517525.1 Limulus polyphemus | reverse complement strand
ATCTACATATTCCAGTCCACATTATGTACACGGAAATAAAACTATCTACATATTCCAGTCCACATTATGTACACGGAAATAAAACTATCTACATATTCCAGTCCACATTATGAACATGGAAATAAAACTATCTACATATTCCAGTCCATGTTATGAACATGGAAATAAAACTATCTACATATTCCAGTCCATGTTATGAACA
>NW_013927981.1:0-258 GCF_000517525.1 Limulus polyphemus | reverse complement strand
TTAACAACAATAAGTACTGACACAGTATTCTAGTACCAAAGCTACTTGATTAACAACAATAAAATAATCAAAGCTACTTGATTAACAACAATAAGTACTGACACAGTATTCTAGTACCAATACTACTTGGTTAACAATAAGTACTGATACAATACAAGTACCAGTACTGCCTGGTTAACAATAAGTACTGACACAGTATTCTAGTACCAATACGACTTAGGTTAACAATAAGTACTGACACAGTATTCTAGTTACCAA
>NW_013927980.1:0-200 GCF_000517525.1 Limulus polyphemus | reverse complement strand
CCGGAATGAAGGAAGGGTTTTACAAACAACCGGAAGAAAGGAAGGGTTTTATAAACAACCGGAATGAAGGAAAGGTTTTATAAACAACCGGAATGAAGGAAGGGTTTTATAAACAACCGGAATGAAGGAAGGGTTTATAAACAACCGGAATGAAGGGAGGGTTTTATAAACAACGGGAATGAAGGAAGGGTTTTATAAAC
>NW_013927979.1:0-200 GCF_000517525.1 Limulus polyphemus | reverse complement strand
GTTCATAAACCACAACACATGGTTCGTAGTAAGTATTGATATTTTAAGATTATATATAGAAAACAACAACAGACGGTGTACTAATATTAACTGGAATTATTATCTTGAAGGTGACCCATCTTCTTACTAAACTGATAGAAAAATATTTATTTTTTAACCAGTTATGCTGAGCTTATACAGAGGGTTGAATACGTTTGTTT
>NW_013927978.1:0-202 GCF_000517525.1 Limulus polyphemus | reverse complement strand
CTATTCAACAAAAGCCTCCAGGTTGTGCTCTAGATATGTTAGTTGTACAGACAAGCGGTATTCAACAAAAGCCTCCAGGTTGTGCTCTAGACATGGTAGTTGTACAGACAAGCGGTATTCAACAAACGTCTCCAGGTTGTGGTCTAGACATGGTAGTTGTACAAACAAGCGGTATTCAACAAATACCTTCAGGTTGTGCTAT
>NW_013927977.1:0-203 GCF_000517525.1 Limulus polyphemus | reverse complement strand
ATCAAAAGGTAAGAGTACATGAACTAAAAGTTAGAACAGGTTTATCTCTAATCTCCATAGATCAAAAGGTAGAGTAGATTAATTAAAAGTTAGAACAGGTTTATCTCCAACCTCTATGGATCAAAAGGTAAGAGAACATGAACTAAAAGTTAGAACAGGTTTATCTCCAACCTCAATGGATCAAAAGGTATAAGTACATTAAC
>NW_013927976.1:0-200 GCF_000517525.1 Limulus polyphemus | reverse complement strand
GATGCTGGTCTTTGACATTGGTATGTGACTACCTGTTTAAATGTTGTTAATATCTACTGTTTATAATGTTGGTCTTCGACATTGGTATGTTACAACTCGTTTAAATGTCGTTAATATCTACTGTTGTTTAATGTTGGTCTTTGACACTGGTATGTTACTACCTGTTTAACTGCCGTTAATATCTACTGTTGTTTAATGTT
>NW_013927975.1:0-467 GCF_000517525.1 Limulus polyphemus | reverse complement strand
GTTAACATACTTTCAGATAATGGTGCCATACAAATACATGTTAATATGGGTTATGGATGTGTTAACATACTTTCAGATACTGGTGCCATAACAATACATGTTAATATGGGTTATGGATGTGTTAACATACTTTCAGATACTGGTGCCATAACAATACATGTTAATGTGGGTTATGGATGTGTTAACATACTTTCAGATACTGGTGCCATACAAATACATGTTAATATGGGTTATGGATGTGTTAACATACTTTCAGATACTGGTGCCATAACAATACATGTTAATATGGGTTATGGATGTGTATTCTACATTACAGTTAAGTTAAACTACATCTGCGTATTTTACATTACAGTTACAGTAAAACTACATCTGCATATTTTACATGACAGTAAAACTACAGCTGCGTATTTTACATTACAGTAAAGCTACAGCTGCGTAGTTTACATTACAGTAAAACTACAGCTGCA
>NW_013927974.1:0-202 GCF_000517525.1 Limulus polyphemus | reverse complement strand
GATAGTGATGATGAAACAGACAGTGACTATATGATAATACTGTAAAACGTGCATGATAGTGATGATGAAACAGACAGTGACTATATGATAATCTGTAAAACGTGCATGATAGTGATGATGAAACAGACAGTGACTATATGATAACCTGTAAAACGTGCATGATAGTGATGATGAAACAGACAGTGACTATATGATAACCTGT
>NW_013927973.1:0-202 GCF_000517525.1 Limulus polyphemus | reverse complement strand
CAAGACCATGCCATGCCTGTAGCCTTTGTTGCTGGTGCGTGTCATATTGAATAGATCGAGTGCCCTAACCACAAGGCCATGCCATGCCTGTAGCCTTTGTTGCTGGTGCGTGTCATATTGAATAGATCGAGTGCCCTAACCACAAGGCCATGCCATGCCTGTAGCCTTTGTTGCTGGTGCGTGTCATATTGAATAGATCGAG
>NW_013927972.1:0-201 GCF_000517525.1 Limulus polyphemus | reverse complement strand
GTAGGAGTACAACTGTGCACCATAATCTATGTTATAGGAGTACAACTGTGCATCACCATCTATGTTGTAGGAGTACAAACGTGCTTCATAATCTATGTTGCATGAGTACAACTGTGCATTATAATCTATGTTGCAGGAGTACAACTGTGCATCATAATCTATGTTGCAGGAGTACAATTGTGCATCATAATCTATGTTGCA
>NW_013927971.1:0-257 GCF_000517525.1 Limulus polyphemus | reverse complement strand
TAAAGTTTTTTATTTCTTATATTTGTTTATTGCATTAGAAACAAACTTTCAAATATAAGAAATAAAAAACTTTATTGCATTAGAAACAAACTTTGTTTTTTATTTAACTTTCAAATATAAGTTAAGAAACTTTATTGCATTAGAAACTTTCTTATATTTGAAAGTTTGTTTCTAATGCAATAAAGTTATTTATATCTTATATTTGAAAGTTTGTTTCTAATGCAATAAAGTTTTTTATTTGAAAATTTATTTGAAAG
>NW_013927970.1:0-202 GCF_000517525.1 Limulus polyphemus | reverse complement strand
GAACGTCTCACATGCTCGACTCAACTGTCAATTACACATTGTTGCCATCACTTCTTGGCGGCTTATATATATATATATATATACAAGACTACTGCATATCTAGTAGCCTCTCGAGACTTCAGGATGGGACGTGAACGTTCGAGAAGTGCATGACGTGTTACTTGCGTTACGTGACCTCCGCTGTCGTAACAATATATACTGT
>NW_013927969.1:0-202 GCF_000517525.1 Limulus polyphemus | reverse complement strand
TACTATATCACATTGTTACATTAACCTTAGTAACCTGTTGAAACATACTATATCACATTGTTACAATAACCTCAGTAACCTGTTGAAACATACTATAATCATGTTAATACAATAACCTTAGTAACATGTTAAAACATACCATATCACATTGTTACAATAACCTTAGTAATCTGTTGAAACATACTATATCACATTGTTACAG
>NW_013927968.1:0-200 GCF_000517525.1 Limulus polyphemus | reverse complement strand
TTAGGTGAATGTGGTTCTCCGACCAATGGTGGTCCAGCAGCTCCCTTTAGGTGAATGTGATTCTCCGACCAATGGTGGTCCAGCAGCTCCCTTTAGGTGAATGTGGTTCTCCGACCAATGGTGGTCCAGCAGCTCCCTTTAGGTGAATGTGGTTCTCCGACCAATGGTGGTCCAGCAGCTCCCTTTAGATGAATGTGGTT
>NW_013927967.1:0-203 GCF_000517525.1 Limulus polyphemus | reverse complement strand
TTTATCATAATGGGCCTATATAATATAGGCTAAGCTATGCTGTATTTACAATGTAAGATAAGCCTAAAAACAAAAAAATTGGAACATCAGGTAGGCAAACTTATTGTTCTAATATCTTAAGCTTAAATGAACTTTATCATAATGGGCCTATATAATATAGGCTAAGCTATGCTGTATTTACAATTTAAGATAAGCCTAAAAAC
>NW_013927966.1:0-202 GCF_000517525.1 Limulus polyphemus | reverse complement strand
GTCACATTATAGCACCCCCACGGCTAAAAGAGCGAGAATGTTCTGTAACTGATTTCGAACTTGCGATTCTCAGATTTCGTGTCGAGACCCCTAACCACCAGCCATTGCTGCTGGGTCCCTGTAATGCTAAATGTTTTTTTTATGTTAACGTAACTAGATGTGAAAATAAGCCTTACAAAAGAGGGTACAGGAGAGATGTTAT
>NW_013927965.1:0-561 GCF_000517525.1 Limulus polyphemus | reverse complement strand
CGGACCAAAAAGAGGAGTTTATTTTATAAGAAGACGTCATGGCCTTTTAGATGTTCGGTTTTTGTTTGAATAGTCTTATTTTTAAATTTAATCTTTGTTTACAATATAACTAAAAACAAAAAACTATAAAATCAAACCTACAGATAAATTTTGATAAGAGATTATAAAATAACTATTGGGAATTTTGATGAAAGGCAAAATGGATATCAATACAAAGATGCCCTTTACGTAAAACTTTTCACATTTTCAACAAAACGCCAAGGCTATAGCCCATGTTTTTGACCAAATTTTGAAAAAAATTAATTTTCCTCATATTTATTTTTTTATATTCTCGAAAAAAAAATTTTGCATCAAAAAACCAATAGAAAAATATCGGATAGTACTTATTTCGTCGGAAAACTCAAAATTGAGATACTATATCGTTAACGATAAATATTATGTCTCGTGAAAAGCTAATAAAAACTCAACTTTCGTTAAGTCAGAGTAAAACGATCAAAAAAGAGGAGTTTATTTTATAAAAAGACGTCATGGCCTTTTAGATGTTCGGTTTTTGTTTGAATA
>NW_013927964.1:0-202 GCF_000517525.1 Limulus polyphemus | reverse complement strand
GATACAACAACGCATTGAAGACTTAAAACAACCCTTGCAATTACCAGGCTAGATATAAAAATACATAAAATACTTACAACAACTCCTGTCAGTATCAAGTTAGATACAACAACACATTAAAGACTTACAACAACCCGTGCCAGTACCAGTTAGATACAAAACACATAAATACTTACAACAACTCCTGTCAGTATCAGAATAG
>NW_013927963.1:0-202 GCF_000517525.1 Limulus polyphemus | reverse complement strand
TACCAGCCACTAACCATATGTAATGAAAGACCTACCAGCCACTATCCATCTATAATAAAAAACCTACTAGTCACTATCCTTCTATAACAAAAGACCTACCAGTCACTATCCAACTATAATATAACACCTTCAAGTCCTTATCCATCTATAATATCAGACCTAAAAGTCACCATCCATCTATAATAATAGACCTACCAGTCAC
>NW_013927962.1:0-203 GCF_000517525.1 Limulus polyphemus | reverse complement strand
GGTTATCAGGAAAAAAACTCTAGTAGTTACCTGTAATCTTCTGGATAAAACTAATAGTTACCTGCGTTTATCAGAAAAAACACTAATAGTTACCTGTGGTTATCAGTAAAAACACTAATAGTTACCTGTGGTTATCAGGAAAAAAACTCTAGTAGTTACCTGTAATCTTCTGGATAAAACTAATAGTTACCTGCGTTTATCAG
>NW_013927961.1:0-202 GCF_000517525.1 Limulus polyphemus | reverse complement strand
AAATCTATTTTTTTTCAAAATTTAGGAAAAAACATGGGCTCTAGCATTTGGTTTTTGGTGAAAATATGAATTTTTTAGGAAAATGGAAAAAAGTGTTTTTTGACACAAAATTAATAGAAAAATATCCGATAGTGTATATTAAGTCGAAATACTCAAAATTGAAACATTATAGCATTGACGAAAAACATTATCTCACTATAAA
>NW_013927960.1:0-202 GCF_000517525.1 Limulus polyphemus | reverse complement strand
GTGTTCTATAATTGTGTCTGTCGGCTGCTGTCAACTTTCCAAGTATTTCCAGTGGTTGTCCCTTCAAGCTCGTTGCCAGATATATAGCTTTCTGCTCCTCTGTCCATCCATTCATCTCTGGCAGTAACTCAAACTGTGCTCTATATGCTTCCCACGGTGCCTTCCCATCGAATTCCTGTGGCTTCCTTCGCACTGGATCACT
>NW_013927959.1:0-203 GCF_000517525.1 Limulus polyphemus | reverse complement strand
CTAGGATATAGAGCAACTACCCTACATTAAGTAAATATGACACAGTGTTACGTTATTTGTGTGTATTACGCTTGACAGTTTTAACTTTTAAAAGCACCCACTGAAATACAGTGAGACCGAATTGACGTACAGAAGTAAATTACACTATTCCATCATTCATCTGTAGATCAAATACAAGTCCTAGAGTACAACGTACAAGTAAG
>NW_013927958.1:0-202 GCF_000517525.1 Limulus polyphemus | reverse complement strand
GTGGCTGGTAGATCTTTTAATACAGATGGATGGTAACTGGTATGTCTTTTGTTATAGATGGATAGTGACTGGTAGGTCTTTTATTATATATGGATAGTGGCTGGTAGGTCTTTTAATATAGATAGATGGTAACGGGTAGGTCTTTTATTATAGATGGATAGTGGCTGGTAGGTCTATCATTATATATAGGATAGTGAGTGGT
>NW_013927957.1:0-203 GCF_000517525.1 Limulus polyphemus | reverse complement strand
GCCTGAGTCATGGCATCTTGTTTCAAGTCAAGCCTGAGTCATGGCATTTCGTTTCAAGTCAAGCCTGAGTCATGGCATTTCGTTTCAAGTCAAGCCTGAGTCATGGCATTTCGTTTCAAGTCAAGCCTGAGTCATGGCATCTCGTTTCAAGTCAAGCCTGAACTCATGTTTCATGATTCAAGACGTTGATACAGGAATGTGAT
>NW_013927956.1:0-202 GCF_000517525.1 Limulus polyphemus | reverse complement strand
TTTGGGTAAATAAATAATACATCTTAACAACAAACTACTACATTCTTGTGAGACACTATATTTTTTGTGTAGTTAACACTGCTTACAAAAAAAATTGGTCTCACCTTTACATTTTGTTTAGGCCCGGCATGGCCAGGTTGTTAGGACGCTTGACTCGCAATCTGAAGGTCGCGGGTTCGAATCCCCATCCCACCAGAAAATT
>NW_013927955.1:0-201 GCF_000517525.1 Limulus polyphemus | reverse complement strand
TATTAGTTACCGAATTTATATCCAACATACTCATCTTTAGCCTTACTTGGTACAACTACTACATCGAAACCTAGGTGTAACTATAGTTACCGAATTTATAACCACCATACTCATCTTTAGCCTTAGTTGGTACAACTACTCCATGAACACCTGGTGTATCTCTAGTTACCGAATGTTTAACCCCTATACTCATCTTTAGCG
>NW_013927954.1:0-202 GCF_000517525.1 Limulus polyphemus | reverse complement strand
TTCCATGACCTTCTTCGTGTCATCCTGTATCACTGTGCCAAGCTATGCTGATTTGGTAGTTTTCCCTAATTAGATATGAAATTAGATGGGGTTCCAACCCCCACTGACCTTCCTCATGTCATCCTGTATCACAGTGTTAAGTTTGGTACTGATTGATCAAGAAATCTAGAAACGTACAAGGAACACACACACACACACACAC
>NW_013927953.1:0-200 GCF_000517525.1 Limulus polyphemus | reverse complement strand
AAACATATAATTGAAAGACCTGCTACATATCAATATAATTCCCAACTGTCTCCAGAAACATACAATTGAAAGCCTGCTACATAACAATATAATTACCAGATATCTCCAAAAACATACAATTGAAAGCCTGCTATATAACAATATAATTCCAAGATGTCTCCAGAAACATATAATTGAAAGTCTGCTACATATCAGTATAA
>NW_013927952.1:0-203 GCF_000517525.1 Limulus polyphemus | reverse complement strand
CTATCTGTGCTCTGCCCACCACGGGTATCGAAACCCGGATTCTAGCGTTGTAAATCCGCAGACATACCGCTGTGCCACTGGGGGGCCTATTAAATAGTACTTAGTATCATAAAACAGGTCTCGGACCAATTATTTGAACTGGCTAAACTATTCCTTTCATAAAGTAATGAAACAGCATCTTTCAAATTACATATTTATAAATA
>NW_013927951.1:0-202 GCF_000517525.1 Limulus polyphemus | reverse complement strand
CTCACTAGTTGAGGACTACTGACAATGTTCATGATACAATGCAACCAGCAGAGACTTAGTTACAAATAATAGATCCTAAAGAACATCCTACATTATGATAAAACTGAAAAACAAAGCAAGTACCTTTAAGCATTTTGACTGCAACAGTAGTAGTTGCTTCACCATGTTCTAGGCCAATAGCCTCTGCTTTTACTACCCTTCC
>NW_013927950.1:0-200 GCF_000517525.1 Limulus polyphemus | reverse complement strand
GTGTACTTCAATAAGAAGACATAAGATTTAACGATACTGTGTACTGTCAATAAGAAGACACAAGACTTTAAGGATACTGTGTACTGTCATACAAGAAGACACAAGATTTAACGATACTGTGTACTGTCAATAAGAAGACACAATATTCGACGATAATGTGTACTGTCAGTAAGAAAACATAAGATTTAACAATAATGTGT
>NW_013927949.1:0-202 GCF_000517525.1 Limulus polyphemus | reverse complement strand
GTTTGTTTTAAAGGAATTATGGAACGTTTTGCGCTTTGTACCAGTATTTCGTTCCATTTGGACGGATATTCTCGAAATCTTTTCAAGAACGTTCGTTGCATACCTGCGTATTTACATTCAAAATTCTTGTATTGTATTATCATTTTTGCAACATTTGTGGTCGTTTTATGTTACTCTTTTATTGGCTTTTCTGAAAGAGTAT
>NW_013927948.1:0-202 GCF_000517525.1 Limulus polyphemus | reverse complement strand
TGGTAATGTTGAACTATGCTAAATTAACTAAAGTGGACCTATGTTGAACTATGCTGAGTTAACTATAGAGTGAACGCATGGTAATGTTGAACTATGCTAATTAACTAAAGTGGACCTATGTTGAACTATGCTAATTAACTAGAGTGGACCTATGTTGGACTATGCTGAGTTAACTATAGAGTGAACGCATGGTAATGTTGAA
>NW_013927947.1:0-201 GCF_000517525.1 Limulus polyphemus | reverse complement strand
GTTCTGCTGTATCGTATGAGTTTTTTTCTCTCATCCCCTTCATTCCGTTGTACTGTGCACACACCATAACATGGACAACTGGTTACTGCTGGCACCATATTGTCAGTTGTCAGACTATAACATCCTGATTCTACTTTCAGAAACAACCAAGGCAGGCCTCCCTTTCAGGACTGAGACATCTATCCTTGCTCCAGTTCAATA
>NW_013927946.1:0-202 GCF_000517525.1 Limulus polyphemus | reverse complement strand
GTCAATAAGAAGATACAGGATTTATCAATACTGTGTACTGTCAATAAGAAGACACAAGATATAACGATACTGTGTACTGTCAAAAAGAAGAAACAGGATTTATCAATACTGTGTACTGTCAAAAAAAAGACACAAGATTTAACAATACTGTGTCCTGTCAATAAGAAGATACTGGATTTATCAATAATGTGTACTGTCAATA
>NW_013927945.1:0-201 GCF_000517525.1 Limulus polyphemus | reverse complement strand
TGTTACTAAATAATTATATTATTTCACGTAACTGATCCTGACAGAACGAACAGACTGTTACTAAATGATTACATTATTTCACGTAACTGTTCCTTACAGAACGAACAGACTGTCACAAAATGATTACATTATTTCACGTAACTGATCCTGACAGAACGAACAGACTGTTACTAAATAATTATATTATTTCACGTAACTGAT
>NW_013927944.1:0-202 GCF_000517525.1 Limulus polyphemus | reverse complement strand
GTTCGTCTAACCATTAAGCTATACCAAACACTGTTCATCTAACCATTAGCCAATACCAAACATTGTTCATCTAACCATTAGGCAATACCAAACACTGTTCATCTAGCCATTAGCCAATACCAAACATTGTTCATCTAACCGTTAGGCAATACCTAACATTAATCATCTAACCAGTAGTCAATACCAAACACTATTTGCCTAT
>NW_013927943.1:0-201 GCF_000517525.1 Limulus polyphemus | reverse complement strand
CACTTGATGAGGAAAATCAATAAGGAAGTACTTAATTAAAGACACTTTCGAAACGTATTCTTGGTTAAGTTTTAATTGATAAAACAGAATGCTAACTGTTATTTTCAGCTAGACGCCAACCTTGCCGCGTCCTGCGATCACCAAGAGAAGTAGCCGCTCTCTACGCAGGTGGCGTGGGCCGCGTTCCCTTTCACCTTTAAC
>NW_013927942.1:0-201 GCF_000517525.1 Limulus polyphemus | reverse complement strand
CTAGTCTTAATTACATTACTACACACACACACACACACACACACACATATATATATATTTTAATACTGAACTTTATACGTGAAAATGTATCTTGCGCTGCATTGTTTAACATTTAGAAACAATAAATGACTCGCACATCTTTTTCGAGACTTAGAATGATTTAAACGCGAAATAAATGTTTTCACAATTTAGTAATCTAAA
>NW_013927941.1:0-202 GCF_000517525.1 Limulus polyphemus | reverse complement strand
GTACTAATGTTGTACACAAGTAGAAGTACATTTACAGTCTCTCATGTATTGTACTTATGTTGCACACAAGTAGAAGTACATTTACAGTCTCTCATGTATTGTAATAATGTTGTACACAATTAGAAGTAATTTACAGTCTCTCATGTATTGTACTAATGTTGTACACAAGTAGAAGTACATTTACAGTCTCTCATGTATTGTA
>NW_013927940.1:0-202 GCF_000517525.1 Limulus polyphemus | reverse complement strand
GTACCTTGTCTATACCGGTTCATTTAAACAAGTAACAATGACTTAAAGCCAATATTGTATGGACTTGTACCTTGTCTATACCGGTTCATTTAAACAAGTAACAATGACTTAAAGCAGATTTTGTATGGCACTTGTAACTTGTCTATACCGGTTCATTTAAACAAGTAACAATGACTTAAAGCTGATTTTGTATGGCACTTGT
>NW_013927939.1:0-202 GCF_000517525.1 Limulus polyphemus | reverse complement strand
AGTAAACAGTATCGTTAAATCTTGTGTCTTCTTATTGACAGAACATAATATCGTTAAATCTTGTGTCTTCTTATTGGCAGTACACAGTATAGTTAAATCTTGTGTCTTTCTATTGATAGTATACAGTATTGTTAAATCGTGTGTCTACTTATTGACAGTAAACAGTTTTGTTAAATCTTATGTCTTCTTATTGAAAATACAC
>NW_013927938.1:0-200 GCF_000517525.1 Limulus polyphemus | reverse complement strand
GCTTTATTTCACACACAATTTACTTTACAACTACTCTATTTCCCACAATTTACTTTACAACTACTTTATTTCCCACAATTTACTTTACAACTACTTTATTTCACACATAATTTACTTTACAACTACTTTATTTCACACACAATTTACTTTACAACTGCTTTATTTCACACACAATTTACTTTACAACTGCTCTATTTCAC
>NW_013927937.1:0-200 GCF_000517525.1 Limulus polyphemus | reverse complement strand
ATATAGCGTTTTAGCGCGATTGTGAAAATAAGTGTATCGTGAAGTTATATTCAGAAAGAATAAACCAGTTTTATTAAGTAAATACTTGTGTCGCTAAAGTTTCGTCGGAACGAAGTTACGGAAAGTTAATTAACAAACGGAGACGTAACAATATATTGGATTTCAAAACAGAAAAGTCTAAAGGAAATAACCTATGTTTT
>NW_013927936.1:0-202 GCF_000517525.1 Limulus polyphemus | reverse complement strand
AATATGAAAGAATGGGTGGTCATGTGTTAATACTTATGTGTTAATAAGTTGACCAATATGAAAGACTGGGTGGTCATGTGTTAATACTTAGGTGTTAATAAGTTGACCAATATGAAATAATGGGTGGTCATGTGTTAATACTTATGTGTTAGTAAGTTGACCAATATGAAAGAATGGGTGGTCATGTGTTAATAAGTTGACC
>NW_013927935.1:0-202 GCF_000517525.1 Limulus polyphemus | reverse complement strand
AACAAGAAGGTCGTTACTTGTGTTGGATAACCTCCCAAACAATGTGTTATTTCAACAAAAAGGTCATTACTTGTGTTGGATAACCTCACAGGCCTTGTGTTATTTCAACAAAAAGGTCATTACTTGTGTTGGATAACCTCACAGATCTTGTGTTATTTCAACAAGAAGGTCATTACTTGTGTTGGATAACCTCACAGATCTT
>NW_013927934.1:0-201 GCF_000517525.1 Limulus polyphemus | reverse complement strand
AGCCTTACTTGGTTAAACTCCTCCATGAACACTTTGGTGTAACTCTAGCTTCCGAATTTATAATCACCATACTCATCTTTAGCCTTACTTGGTACAACTACTCCATGAAACCTAGATGTAACTCTAGTTACAGAATTTATAACCACCATATTCATCTTTAGCCTTACTTGGTACAACTACTCCATGAACACCTAGATGTAA
>NW_013927933.1:0-202 GCF_000517525.1 Limulus polyphemus | reverse complement strand
GTTAAATATTGTGTCTTTTATTGACAGTACACAGTGTTGTTAAATCTTGTGTCTTCTTATTGACTGAACACAGTATCGTTAAATCTTGATTTCTTATTGACAGTACACAGTATCGTTAAATCTTGTGTCTTCTTATTGACAGTACACAGTATAGTTAAATCTTGTGTCTTCTTATTGACGGTACACAGTACCGTTAAATCTT
>NW_013927932.1:0-202 GCF_000517525.1 Limulus polyphemus | reverse complement strand
TACATCGTGCAGTACAAGAAACACGGACAAGGAAACAACCGAGCAGCGTCCGGGTCGTCCTGGTCCAACGGAGAAGACAAAAAGGGCTGTCAAGAGGAGCATCGAAATGAATCCCAGATTAACGACTGCAGAAGTGGCCGAAGTTGGTGGGATGAGCCCGAAATCTGTTCAACTGATTCCCCACAGATTGGGTTATCGTTTT
>NW_013927931.1:0-336 GCF_000517525.1 Limulus polyphemus | reverse complement strand
ACTGACAGTACACATTATCGACGAATATTGTCTCTTCTTATTGACAGTACACAAGTATCGTTAAATCTTGTGTCTTCTTATTGACAGTACACAGTATCGTTTCACAAGATTTTCAATAAGAAGAACAGTACACAGTATCGTTAGTTCTTGTGTTTTCTTATTAACGGTACACAGTATCGTTAAATCTTGTGGATTCTTATTGACATTACACAGTATCGTTAGTTCTTGTGTCTTCTTATTGACAGTACACAGTATCGTTAAATCTTGTGTCTTCTTATTGACAGTACACAATATCATTAAATCTTGTGTCTTTTTATTGATAGTACACAGTATTGC
>NW_013927930.1:0-202 GCF_000517525.1 Limulus polyphemus | reverse complement strand
GGATTAACAACTTACGACAGATTTGCCAGATATGAGTAAGTTAAACATGGATTAAAAACTTACGAGAGATTTGCCAGCTATGATTAAGTTAAACATGGATTAAAAACTTACGACAGATTTATACCACTTAGACAAAGCTTAGTATTTCTTTTTACCACTTAGACAAAGCTTAGTATTTCTTATATACCACTTAGACAAAGCT
>NW_013927929.1:0-202 GCF_000517525.1 Limulus polyphemus | reverse complement strand
ACTATCTCATTCAACACTCATAAATACATTATTCTGTCGTAATTATAACAAATAAATACGATTTTCTGTATAAGTCACCACTCATAAATACATTATTCTGTCGTAATTATAACAAACAAATACGATTTTCTGTGTAAGTCACCATTTATAAATACAGTATTCGCTCGTAATGATAACAAACAAATATGAATTTCTGTATAAG
>NW_013927928.1:0-202 GCF_000517525.1 Limulus polyphemus | reverse complement strand
AAACTTGCCACTATACACACTTTATGATTAAACTCACGTCAGTGACTCATTTAAATACTAAATCCAAAGTACAATATAACTACTAAATTTAAATTATCGGATAACTTGGCTTCGGACTATTCGAAATTCTAATACATAACACATTACAATTTTTTAAATTAAGGACAAATTTGGAAGAAACATTAGTTTAGTGTATAGCTCA
>NW_013927927.1:0-201 GCF_000517525.1 Limulus polyphemus | reverse complement strand
GCGTCACAGTAGTCATGTGACTCGATGACGCAACAGTATTATCAGAGTTTGAAATTTAATACAGTTACTTCCAAGCGTAGCTAGCACTAGATTTGTACATTATTTTGAAATATTTTTGTGTTCAGTTGAGTCCAGAATTGGCTCTCTGTATTTGAAGTTACCTGTCTCCACAGTTATGTTTCGTGCACACTAGAGAAAATC
>NW_013927926.1:0-202 GCF_000517525.1 Limulus polyphemus | reverse complement strand
ATGCTGGGAGGGCGTTATAACTCTGACAATTCCGTTAAGTGTAGCCGTACTATATGCGTTTGGTGTTGACGACTGGTTGCCCTCCCGCTGGTCAGAAGTTCCAAATTGGATATAGGTACACCTGAACCCTCAGGGTATCTGACTTAGCCGTCTAGCCCAAATATCGCATATGGTGATGTTCCGGATGAAAATACCAATATCC
>NW_013927925.1:0-201 GCF_000517525.1 Limulus polyphemus | reverse complement strand
ATACTGTGTCCTGTCAATAAGAAGACACATGATTTAACGATTCTGTGTACTGTCAACAAGAAGACACAATATTCAACGATAATGTGTACTGTCAGTAAAAAAACACAAGATTTAACAATAATGTGTCCTGTCAATAAGAAGACACAAGATTTAACGATACTGTGTACTGTCAATAAGAAGAAAAAGATTTAACGATACTGT
>NW_013927924.1:0-202 GCF_000517525.1 Limulus polyphemus | reverse complement strand
GGTCAATCCCACTATTCGTTGGTAAAAGAGTAGCCCAAGAGTTGGCGGTGGGTGGTGATGACTAGCTGCCTTCCCTCTAGTCTTACACTGCTAAATTAGGGACGGCTAGCGCAGATAGTCCTAGTGTAGCTTTGCGCGAAATTCCAAAAACAAACAAACAATATCTAAAATGTGACATTCAGAACAAAGGTCACATTATAAC
>NW_013927923.1:0-202 GCF_000517525.1 Limulus polyphemus | reverse complement strand
ATTTGACCGATCTTATAACCACCATAAATAAAATAGGAAATAAATATAAATTATGACTCTTTCATTCCAGAATGACAACAAATTATAACACGAAAACACAAATGTTTAGTCTAAATATCTTAAATCTCATAACATTATACATTTATTATACTGACCTTTTAGCCGTGCCCGGCTAACAATACAGAAGTTATAATGACACGGC
>NW_013927922.1:0-202 GCF_000517525.1 Limulus polyphemus | reverse complement strand
GAATAATGTATAGTACTAAAATTTGGATTATAATCTACAGTTTGATACCAAACTTATTGACATAAATACATGAAATAGTAGATCAATAAAACTTTGAATGCGAGTTAACAAACGAGATGACATATCCTTGACCCGTCTCAAAAGGGTTAATTAAAATGAAACATTTAATGAAACTGTAAGTTTTGTATAGGTGATTTTTAAA
>NW_013927921.1:0-202 GCF_000517525.1 Limulus polyphemus | reverse complement strand
GAAGTTAACGTTCGTTCGTTATAGTGTTTGTTTTAGCGCGAATATTGAAATTAAATGTATCGTAAAGTTATATTCGGAAAGAATAAAGCAGTTTTATTACGTAAAGACTTGTGTCGTTAAAGTTTCGTCGGAACGAAGTTACGGAAAGTTAATTAACAAACGGAGACGTAACAATACGATGAATTTATTAATCAATAATCAA
>NW_013927920.1:0-202 GCF_000517525.1 Limulus polyphemus | reverse complement strand
CAACCACCATCATGAAAGTCCCTACAGCTAGGTGTAAAATGCCAAGCACACACAGCATCTATGTGACAGGAAAGCTAGATGGCCAAAAATGCAACTTTGTCATAGGCTCTGCGTCTCAGCAAACCCTTGTGAGCATCAAGGTGCTGGATCACGAAGGAGTACCAGAAGCCATACAGAAGCTTTATGGTGTGACAGGACATTC
>NW_013927919.1:0-202 GCF_000517525.1 Limulus polyphemus | reverse complement strand
AGGGGCTTTATAGCAATACATCTTACATCAGGAGCTTTCTAGTAATACGTGTTACATCAGGGGCTTTATAGCAATACATCTTACATCAGGAGCTTTCTAGTAATACGTGTTACATCATGGGCTTTATAGCAATACATCTTACATCAGGAGCTTTCTAGTAATACGTGTTACATCATGGGCTTTATAGCAATACTTGTTACAT
>NW_013927918.1:0-202 GCF_000517525.1 Limulus polyphemus | reverse complement strand
GTGTGATTTGTAATAGTAAATACTGTAAGTTATTGTATCAATATAAATACGATCTTCCAAAAGTTTCTATGTTTTTGTATAACTTGTTTCAACTGCAGCTAGCTGTTGCTCATCATAATTCAAGGTATTAGGATGTGGCGATCGTTGCCACAGAGTTGTTTCATTTCACTACAATTTAAGTGAGAAACTCGCACACTAATCT
>NW_013927917.1:0-202 GCF_000517525.1 Limulus polyphemus | reverse complement strand
GTTATTAAAAGGACTATCTGTGTATCCGTTATTAAAAAGACTATCTGTGTATCCGTTATTAAAAGGACTATCTGTGTATCCGTTATTAAAAGGACTATCTGTGCACCCGTTATTAAAAGGACTATCTGTGTATCCGTTATTAAAAGGACTATCTGTGTATCCGTTATTAAAAGGACTATCTGTGCACCCGTTATTAAAAGGA
>NW_013927916.1:0-200 GCF_000517525.1 Limulus polyphemus | reverse complement strand
CTTCCGATTCATTTATCAATGTGACATTGAATTACCTGATTTTAAAACTCTTTAGAGTTTAATATGTAAGATATATATATATATATTGATGTATTTAGAATAACACGTTTACATACACGTTGGCATGGCCAGGTGGTTAAGGCACTCGACTCGCAATCTGAGGGTCGCGGGTCGAATCCCCGTCACACCAAACATGCTCG
>NW_013927915.1:0-202 GCF_000517525.1 Limulus polyphemus | reverse complement strand
GAACATGCTTGTTTGGAATTAAGCACAAAGCTACACAATGGACTTTTGTGCTCTGCCCACCACGGGTATCGAAACCCGGTTTCTAGCGTTGTAAGTCCGCAGACACACTGCTGTGCCAAAGGGGGGCATGAAGATGGTGTTATGTATCTGTAGTAATATCTATCACATCGAAGATACCGAACAAATATCAGAATCTTGTAAC
>NW_013927914.1:0-202 GCF_000517525.1 Limulus polyphemus | reverse complement strand
ACACAAGACTTAAAAATACTGTGTACTGTCAATAAGAAGACACAAGATTTAACAGTACTGTGTCCTGTAAATAAGTAGACAAAAGATTTAACAATACTTTTTCTGTCAATAAGAAAGCAAAATATTTAACAACACTGTATACTGTCAATAAGAAGACACAAGATTTAACAATACTGTGTACTATCAAAAAGAAGACACAAGA
>NW_013927913.1:0-201 GCF_000517525.1 Limulus polyphemus | reverse complement strand
AAAGCAAAATGTGGTATAAATCTTCTATAGAAACCTACAAATCCTAGAAATGCACGAATATCTTTTACAGCTTTAGGTACTGGATAATTTCTACAAACTTCTAACTTTTTAGGGTCGGGTTTAACACCGTCTGCGGTCACTATATGACCCAAGTATTCTACTTCATTTTTCAAAAACTGACACTTACTTGGTTTAAGCTTT
>NW_013927912.1:0-242 GCF_000517525.1 Limulus polyphemus | reverse complement strand
CGATAATGTGTACTGTCAGTTTTTTCTTCACAAGATTTAACAATAATGTGTCCTGTCAATAAAAAGAAGCAAGATTTAACGATACTGTGTACTGTCAATAAGAAGACAAAAGATTTAACGATACTTTGCACTGTCAATAAGAAGACACAAGATTTAACTATACTGAGTACTCTCAATAAGAAGACACACGATTTAGCAATACTGTGTACTATCCATAAAAAGACACAAGATTTAACGATAAT
>NW_013927911.1:0-201 GCF_000517525.1 Limulus polyphemus | reverse complement strand
TGTTAATTCTTGTGGCTTGTTAGTGATAGTACGCAGTATCGTTAAATCTTGTGTCTTCTTATTGACAGTACACAGTATCGTTAAATCTTGTGTCTTCTTATTGACAGTACACAGTATCTTTAAATATTGTGTCTTCTTATCGACAGTACACAGTATTGTTAAATCTACTTCTTCTTATTGACAGTAAACACTATCGTTAAG
>NW_013927910.1:0-203 GCF_000517525.1 Limulus polyphemus | reverse complement strand
GGATAAGAATCATCCCAGTTTAAACTAAATACGTCTTGAGATAAGAACACCACAGTTTAAACGGAGCGAGTGGTACATCTTAGGATAAGGATCACCCCAATTTAAACTGAATACGTTTTGAGATAGAAATCACTCCAGTTTAAACTGAATACGTCTTGAGATAAGAATCACCACAGTTTAAACGGAGTGAATGGTACATCTTA
>NW_013927909.1:0-204 GCF_000517525.1 Limulus polyphemus | reverse complement strand
TTGGTATCTTCATTTGTTGTTATCCAGTTAACAACCCTGATGAATAGTCGTTGGTATCTTCATTTGTTGTTATCCAGTTAACAACCCTGATGAATAGTCGTTGGTATCTTCATTTGTTTTTATCCAGTTAACAAACAACCCTGGTTAATAGTCGTTGGTATCTTCATTTATTGTTATCCAGTTAACAACCCTGATGAATAGTCA
>NW_013927908.1:0-203 GCF_000517525.1 Limulus polyphemus | reverse complement strand
CTGGGGATTTGTCAGGTTAGAATAAAACATACTCGACGACTACACACAGTAATGGGGATTTGTAGGTTAGAATAAAACTTACTCGACGACTACACACATTACTGGGGATTTGTCAGGTTAGAATAAAACACACTCGACGACTACACACATTAATGGGGATTTGTCAGGGTAAAATAAAACATACTCGACGACTACACACATTA
>NW_013927907.1:0-204 GCF_000517525.1 Limulus polyphemus | reverse complement strand
GTGCTATGACAGTACATTGCCGTGTGCTATGACAGTACATTGCCGTGTGCTATGACAGTACGTTGCCGTGTGCTATGACAGTACATGCCGTGTGCTATGACAGTACATTGCCGTGTGCTATGACAGTACATCCCGTGTGCTATGACAGTACATTGCCGTGTGCTATGACAGTACATTGCCGTGTGCAATGAAAGTACATGCCCT
>NW_013927906.1:0-200 GCF_000517525.1 Limulus polyphemus | reverse complement strand
AACGATACTGTGTACTTCAATAAGAATACACAAGATTTAACGATACTGTGTACTGTCAATAAGAAGGCACAATATTTAACAAAACTAAGTACTGTCAATAAGTAAACACACGATTTAACAATACTGTGTACTGTCAATAAGAAGACACAAGATTTAACGATACTGTGTACTGTCAATAAGAAGACACAAGATTTAACGAT
>NW_013927905.1:0-362 GCF_000517525.1 Limulus polyphemus | reverse complement strand
CAATGTTAACAAACCTGATCCCACACAACACTAGTGTTACTGTTATGTTCAATGGTACACAATGCTAACAAACCTGATCCCACACAACACTACTGTTACTGTTATGTTCAATGGTACACAATGTTAACAAACTGATCCCATACAACACTAGTGTTAACTGTTATGTTCAAATGGGTACACAATATAAACAAACTGACTCCACACAACACTAGTGTTACTGTTATGTTCAATGGTACACAATGTTAACAAACTGATCCCAGTACAACACTAGTGTTACTGTTATGTTCAATGGGTACACAATGTTAACAAACCTGATCCCACACAACACTAGTGTTACTGTTATGTTCAATGGGTACAGAATG
>NW_013927904.1:0-458 GCF_000517525.1 Limulus polyphemus | reverse complement strand
TGACAGTACACAGTATCGTTAAATCTTGTGTCTTCTTATTGAAAGTACACAGTACCGTTAAATCTTGTGTCTTCTTATTGACAGTACTCAGTATTGTTAAATCTTGTGTCTTCTTTTTGAGAGTACACAGTATTGTTAAATCTTGTGTCTTCTTATTGACAGTACACAGTATCGTTAAATCTTGTGTCTTTCTTATTGACAGTACACACAAGATTTAACAATACTGTGTACTGTCAATAAGAAGACACAAGATTTTCGCGTGTCTTCTTATTGATAGTACACAGTATTCTTAAATCTTGTGTCTTCTTATTGACAGTACACAGTATTGTTATATCCTGTGTCTTCTTATTGAAAGTACACAATATTGTTAAATCTTAGGTCTTCTTATTGACAGTACACAATATCGTTAAATCTTGTGTCTTCTTATTGAAAGTACACAATATCGTTAAATCGTGTGT
>NW_013927903.1:0-203 GCF_000517525.1 Limulus polyphemus | reverse complement strand
TTAGAGTACAAAGTAAGATGTGAGAAAGGTAAACGTATAACCTGATAAGGGAGGTATCAGTGGAAATAAGACTTACATATTACTTCAATGTGAGAAAGGTAAACGTATACCTTGATAAGAGAGGTACCAGTGGAAATAAGACTTACATATTACTTCAATGTGAGAAAGGTAAACGTATACCCTGATAAAAGATAAATCAGTGG
>NW_013927902.1:0-201 GCF_000517525.1 Limulus polyphemus | reverse complement strand
GTGTACTCTCATAAGAAGACACAAGATTTAACTATACTGTGTACTGTCAATAAGAAGACACAAGATTTAACAATACTGTGTACTGTCAATAAGAAGACACAAGATTTAACAATACTGTGTACTGTCAATAAGAAGACACAAGATTTAACGATACTGTGTACTATCAATAAGAACACACAAGATTTAGCAATACTGTGTACT
>NW_013927901.1:0-601 GCF_000517525.1 Limulus polyphemus | reverse complement strand
CACATTCACTTCACTCGTAGCATAGTCTCGGTTTTGGGCTTTACTGATTGCTTTAAACATACTGGGGTTGCGACTACTTCACATTCACTTCACTTGTACCATAGTCTCGTTTTGGGCTTTACTGATTGCTTTAAACATACTGGGGTTGGGACTACTTCACATTCATTTAAAGCAATCAGTAAAGCCCAGACGAGACTATGCTACGAGTGAAGTGAATGTGAAGTAGTCCCAACCCCAGTATGTTTAAAGCAATCAGTAAAGCCCAAAACGAAACTATGGTACGAGTGAAGTGAATGTGAAGTAGTCCCAACCCCAGTATGTTTAAAGCAATCAGTAAAGCCCAAAACGAGACTATGGTACAAGTGAAGCCCCAGTATGAAGTAGTCCCAATTATGCTACGAGTGAAGTGAATGCGTCTCGTTTTGGGTTTACTGATTGCTTTAAACATACTAGGGTTGGGACTACTTCACATTCACTTCACTCGTAACATAGTCTCGTCTGGGCTTTACTGATTGCTTTAAACATACTGGGGTTGGGACTTCTTCACATTCACTTCACTCGTAGCATAGTCTCGTTTTGGGCTTTACTGATTGCTTTAAAC
>NW_013927900.1:0-203 GCF_000517525.1 Limulus polyphemus | reverse complement strand
AGCATTCTGTAATATGTTATTCAGGTGTTAATAAATAATACTAGATAACGGACGGCAGCATTCTGTAATATGTTATTCAGGTGTTAATAAATAATACTACAGAAACGACGGCAGCATTCTGTAATATGTTATTCAGGTGTTAATAAATAATACTAGAGAAACGACGGCAGCATTCTGTAATATGTTATTCAGGTGTTAATAAA
>NW_013927899.1:0-362 GCF_000517525.1 Limulus polyphemus | reverse complement strand
CAACAATATAGTTGAATTAAAGTATTTCCTATAGTGTTCTTACCTGGTTTCTTGGATGAGAAACACTTTATACCAGGTATCAATACTATAGTTGAATTAGAAACACTTAAAACCAAGTAACAACACTATAGTTGAATTAGAAACACTTGAAACCAGGTAATTGAAACCAGGTAACAACAATATAGTTGAATTAGAAACACTTAAAACCAGGTAACACCAATATAGTTGAGTTAGAAACACTTGAAACCAGGTAAGAACACTATAGTTGGATGAGAAACACTTTAAACCAGGTAAGAACACTATAGTTGGATGAGAAACACTTTAAACCAGGTATCAATACTATAGTTGAATTAGAAACACTT
>NW_013927898.1:0-203 GCF_000517525.1 Limulus polyphemus | reverse complement strand
TGTAGGACGTGACCTAGCTGACGCAACAATCTTATGAAATATACCGGGCACAGCACAGGTAGCCCATTGTGTGGCTTTGTGCTTAACTTTTAAAATAACCACAGTGGCACAGCGGTATGTCTGCGGATTTGCAACGTTAGAAATCGGGTTTCGATACCTGTGGTGGGCAGAGCACAGATAGCCCATTGTGTAGCTTTGTGCTT
>NW_013927897.1:0-203 GCF_000517525.1 Limulus polyphemus | reverse complement strand
CCAAAAGTCCCCTCACCTGAAGAGCCTGTGATGATAACAAATGGACTATGCTCTTATAGAGGACAGTTAAATGTTCTGGGAGAGGATGGCCTTTCTTTATGGTTGTATTGATACACGAGGCCATACAGATCCTACAGCAAACCGCCACAATCAACAAACAATCGACTGGAACAGAACGCACACTGCTACTTCTTGGCGAGAAA
>NW_013927896.1:0-203 GCF_000517525.1 Limulus polyphemus | reverse complement strand
AGTTATGTTTTTAAAAGAAAAAAACACTACTATTGTTATAAATATAAATAACACATTCAATTGAACCAAATTATGCATGCTTATTTAAATATATTTACACATGGCTTGTGTATATTATATACACCTGGAAAAAAGTTAAGCACCCCCAAATATTTTTCAGGACTGCTTATTGAAAATAAGGTTTAATTTTCACGATGTTGAGC
>NW_013927895.1:0-203 GCF_000517525.1 Limulus polyphemus | reverse complement strand
TACTCTATAGCCTTCATTAAATGACATACTTTATAGCCTTCATTAAATGACATACTTTATAGCCTTCATTAAATGACATACTCTATAGCCTTCATTAAATGACATACTTTATAGCCTTCATTAAATGACATACTTTATAGCCTTCATTAAATGACATACTTTATAGCCTTCATTAAATGGCATACTCTATAGCCTTCATTAAA
>NW_013927894.1:0-203 GCF_000517525.1 Limulus polyphemus | reverse complement strand
ACAGGACACATTATTGTTAAATCTTGTGTCTTCTTATTGAGAGAACACAGTATCGTTAAATCTTGTGTCTTCTTATTGACAGTACACAGTATTGTTAAATCTTGTGTCTTCTTATTGACAGTACACAGTATTGTTAAATCTTGTGTCCTCTTATTGACAGTACAGAGTATCGTTAAATCTTGTGTCTTCTTATTGACAGGACA
>NW_013927893.1:0-203 GCF_000517525.1 Limulus polyphemus | reverse complement strand
TTACTATACAGAACCACAGACTTACTGCATTACTATACAGAGACACTGACTTACTGCATTACTATACAGAGACACTGACTTACCGCATTACTATACAGAACCACAGACTTACTGCATTACTATATAGAGACACTGACTTACCACATTACTATACAGAGACACTGACTTACTGCATTACTATACAGAACCACAGACTTACCGCA
>NW_013927892.1:0-203 GCF_000517525.1 Limulus polyphemus | reverse complement strand
CCAACATAAGATAGTTGTCTGTGTCGGTTACCACCTATCTACCAACATAAGATAGCTGTCTGTGTCGGTTACCACCTATCTATCAACATAAGATAGCCATCTGTGTCGGTTACTACCTATCTATCAAAATAAGATAGCCATCTGTGTCGGTTACCATCTATCTATCAACATAAAATAGCCATCTGTGTCGGTTACCACCTATC
>NW_013927891.1:0-203 GCF_000517525.1 Limulus polyphemus | reverse complement strand
TTGTGTCTTCTTATTGACAGTACACAGTATCGTTAAATCTTGTGTCTTCTTATTGACAGTACACAGTATCGTTATATCTTGTGTCTTCTTATTGACAGTACACAGTATCGTAAATCTTGTGTCTTCTTATTGACAGTACACAGTATTGTTAAATCTTGTGTCTTCTTATCGAAAGTACACAGTATTATTAAATCTTGTATCTT
>NW_013927890.1:0-363 GCF_000517525.1 Limulus polyphemus | reverse complement strand
AAATTATTCTGTTCCCTGGGTCAAGAGTAAGAACTCGACATTAATAGTGGTATATTCAAATACACTACTAGTGGTTAAATTATTCTGTTTCCTGGGTCTAGAGTAAGAACTCGACAGTAATAGTGGTGTATTCAAATACACTAATGATTTAACCATTAGTCTTTTCCCTGGGTCTAGAGTAAGAACTCGACAGTATTAGTGGTGCTGTCAAATACAGTACTAGTGATTAAATCATTCTGTTCCCTGGGTCAAGAGTAAGAACTCGTCAATAATTGTGGTGCAGTCAAATACAGTACTAGTGATTAAATCATTCTGTTCCCTGGGTCAAGAGTAAGAACTCGACATTAATAGTGGTATATTCAA
>NW_013927889.1:0-201 GCF_000517525.1 Limulus polyphemus | reverse complement strand
TACTTTCAATAAGAAGACATAAGGTTTAACAAAACTAGTGTACTGTCAATAAGAAGACACACGATTAAACGATACTGTGTACTGTCAATAAGAAGACACAAGATTTAACTATACTGTGTATTGTCAATATGAAGACACAAGCTTTAACAATACTGTGTACTCTCAATAAGAAGACACAAGATTAAACGATACTGTGTACTA
>NW_013927888.1:0-203 GCF_000517525.1 Limulus polyphemus | reverse complement strand
ACTTCAAGTATATGAGGGAGAACCTAGCTAGAACCATGCATTGTGTTCCATAGAACTCACACCACTTGGCCAAATTAGACAAATTATTCTCACAATGTTAAATAACATTTCACTTCAAGTATATGAGGGAGAACCTAGCTGAAACCATTCATTGTGTTACATAGAACTCACACCACTTGGCCAAATTAGACAACTTATTCTCA
>NW_013927887.1:0-203 GCF_000517525.1 Limulus polyphemus | reverse complement strand
CTCTACCTTACAGCCCACATCTTGTCCTGACATAAAATAAGCATCATATTTTGCCAAATCAAGCTCTACCTTACAACTCACATCTTGTCCTGACATATAACTAGCAATATTTTGTCACATCAAGCTATACCTTACAACTCACATCTTGTCATGACATATAATTAGCATCATATTTTATCAAATCAAGCTATACCTTACAACCC
>NW_013927886.1:0-233 GCF_000517525.1 Limulus polyphemus | reverse complement strand
GTTAAAGTGTACCTACAAACCAAATTTGGTGAAGAATCATCAATTTAGGACCCTCTGGTAACAAGAAATCGAAAAACAATCAGTAACCAAAAGCTTCACTGCAGTACAAATACGCTTTCAGAAAAACCAATAAAAGTCTAACCTAAAACGACCACAAAAGTCGCAAAATTGATAATAGAAGGCTAGAATTTTGCATGTAAATAGTTGCATACTTGCGGAACGTTCATACAAAA
>NW_013927885.1:0-203 GCF_000517525.1 Limulus polyphemus | reverse complement strand
TGTGTTTTTGGTAATTTTTTACTATTTGTTGCATCATTATTTAGTTCTCTGTCGTTAGCACCTACCACGACTTTAATTTTTATTGAAAATACATCTCCACCTTGTTTCTTTGTTTCAGCAAGATCACCTGTCGTTTCTCTGGCAACATAACCATCTTCCGTCTTTTCTACATCATCAACTCGAAGTACTTGCTTTTTTCTAAC
>NW_013927884.1:0-223 GCF_000517525.1 Limulus polyphemus | reverse complement strand
TCACGTTACAATAGCTGGAGTGTTCACGTTACAATAGCTGGAGTGTTCACGTAACAATAGCTGGAGTGTTCACGTTACAATAGCTGGAGTGTTCACGTTACAATGGATGGAGTGTTCACGTTACAATAGCTGGAGTGTTCACGTTACAATAGCTGGAGTGTTCACGTTACAATAGCTGGAGTGTTCACGTAACTATAGCTGGAGTGTTCACGTTACAATAGCT
>NW_013927883.1:0-203 GCF_000517525.1 Limulus polyphemus | reverse complement strand
TGATATATAGGCCGTGTTTATATTTATTGATATCTCCTGACGAAGTTGAAATAGCGGAATGTTGAGCTAATAAAGTTATATTCCGGGGATATAGGTCGTGATTATATTTATTGATATCTCCTGATGAAGTTGTAAGAGCGGAATATTGAGCTAATAAAGTTATATTCCAGAGATATAAGTCGTGATTATATTTACTGATATCT
>NW_013927882.1:0-253 GCF_000517525.1 Limulus polyphemus | reverse complement strand
TTTAATGTTTACATCATAAAGTAAGTATCAGGTAACTAACAGATGGTTCAGAAAATACAGTTTAATGTTTACATCATATAGTTACCTGATACTTACTACAGATGGTTCAGGAAATACAGTTTAATGTTTACATCATATAGTTACCTGATACTTACTACAGATGGTTCAGGAAATACAGTGTAATGTTTACATCATATAGTTACCTGATACTTACTACAGATGGTTCAGGAAATACAATTTAATGTTTACATCA
>NW_013927881.1:0-346 GCF_000517525.1 Limulus polyphemus | reverse complement strand
GTGACGTCTATTGTGAAGACGAAGGACTGGACAAAAAACACGGCTATAAGTGACGTCTATTGTGAAGATGAAGAATTTGACAAACAAAACACGGCTATAAGTGACGTCTATTGTGAAGACGAAGGATTTGACAAACAAAACTCAAAAACACGGCTATAAGTGACGTCTATTGTGATTTGAAGGATTTGACAAACAAAACACGGCTATAAGTGACGTCTATTGTGAAGACGAAGGACTGGACAAAAAACACGGCTATAAGTGACGTCTATTGTGATTTGGAGATTTTGACAAACAAAACACGGCTATAAGTGACGTCTATTGTGAAGATGAAGAATTTGACAAACAA
>NW_013927880.1:0-202 GCF_000517525.1 Limulus polyphemus | reverse complement strand
AGTAGTCTAGTAATTTAACAAATCATATTGGAGTAGTCTAGTAATTTAACAAATCATATTGGAGTAGTCTAATAATTTAACAAATCCTATTGGAGTTGTCTAGTAGATTAACAAATCATATTGGAGTAGTCTAATAATTTAACAAATCATATTGGAGTTGTCTAGTAGTTTAACAAATCATATTGGAGTAGTCTAGTAATTT
>NW_013927879.1:0-203 GCF_000517525.1 Limulus polyphemus | reverse complement strand
AGAGCCTTGCACTTATATAACAAGCATCACTGATATTACTTACTCAGAACCTTGCAGTAGAACAGCATGCACTACTGATGTTATTTACGAAGAACTCTGCACTAGAACAGCAGACAGTACTGACGTTAGTTACTCAGAACCTCACAATAAAAGAGCAGGCAGTATTGATATTACTTACTCAAAACCTTGAACTAAAACAGCAG
>NW_013927878.1:0-234 GCF_000517525.1 Limulus polyphemus | reverse complement strand
ACTGTCAATAAGAAGACAGTATTGTTAAATCTGTGTACTGTCAATAAGAAGACATCAAGATTTAACGATACTGTGTACTGTCAATAAGAAGACACAAGATATAACGATACTGTGTACTGTCACTAAGAAGACAAAAGATTTAACGATACTGTGTACTCTCAGTAACAAGACATAAGATTTAACGATACTGTTTACTGTCAGTAAGAAAACACAAAATTTAACGATACTGTGTAC
>NW_013927877.1:0-213 GCF_000517525.1 Limulus polyphemus | reverse complement strand
CAATCAGATCCATGTTAGTACAAACACAAAATCTGTTGGAAATCATATAGAACAATCAGATCCATGCTAGTACAAACACAAAATCTGTTGGAAATCCCCATAGAAATCAGATTCATACTAGTACAAACACAAAATCTGTTGGAAATCATATAGGACAATTAGATTCATACTATTACAAACACAAAATTTGTTGGATATCATATAGGATAATCA
>NW_013927876.1:0-223 GCF_000517525.1 Limulus polyphemus | reverse complement strand
TTATACCTGTAGCTATAGAAGGTAATATGTGCAGGTATAAAACTAAAGTTATACCTGTGGCTATAGTAGGTAATATGTGTAGGCATAAAACTAAAGTTATACCTGTGGCTATAGTAGGTAATATGTGTAGGCATAAAACTAAAGTTATACCTGTAGCTATAGAAGGTAATATGTGCAGGTATAAAACTAAAGTATACCTGTAGCTATAGAAGGTAATATGTGC
>NW_013927875.1:0-203 GCF_000517525.1 Limulus polyphemus | reverse complement strand
CACAGTATTGTTAAATCTTGTGTCTTCTTATTGACAGTACACAGTATAGTTAAATCTTTTGTCTTCTTATTGACAGTAAACAGTATCGTTAAATCTTGTGTCTTTTTATTGACAGTACACAGTATAGTTAAATCTTGTGTCTTCTTATTGACAGTACACAGTATTATTAAATCTTGTGTCTTCTTATTGACAGTACACAGAAT
>NW_013927874.1:0-203 GCF_000517525.1 Limulus polyphemus | reverse complement strand
TAGTTTGAGGTATGTGGATGAAAAGATGGTGATGGTTTTTGATGTAGTTTTAGGTATGTGGATGAAAAGATGGTGATTGTTTTTGATGTAGTTTGAGGAATGTGGATGAAAAGATGGTGATGGTTTTTGATGTAGTTTGAGGTATGTGGATGAAAAGATGGTGATGGTTTTTGATGTAGTTTGAGGTATGTGGATGAAAAGAT
>NW_013927873.1:0-202 GCF_000517525.1 Limulus polyphemus | reverse complement strand
TTTAATGGTAGTTGTTAAAACATGCAACATTAGGGGTAGATAATGCCACTTCAGTCTAAATCAGAAGTTCGTCTTTAATGGTAGTTGTTAAAACATGCAAGATTAGGGGTAGATAATGCCACTTCAGTCTAAATCAGAAGTTCGTCTTTAATGGTAGTTGTTAAAACATGCAACATTAGGGTAGATAATGCCGCTTCAGCCT
>NW_013927872.1:0-231 GCF_000517525.1 Limulus polyphemus | reverse complement strand
CAGATGGATAGTGGCTGGTAGGTCTTTTAATACAGATGGATAGTGGCTGGTAGGTCTTTTAATACCGATGGATAGTGGCTGGTAGGTCTTTTAATACAGATGGATAGTGGCTGGTAGGTCTTTTAATACAGATGGATAGTGGCTGGTAGGTCTTTCATTATATATGGATAGTGGCTGGTAGGTCTTTTATATATATGGATAGTGGCTGGTAGATCTTTAATACAGATGGAT
>NW_013927871.1:0-203 GCF_000517525.1 Limulus polyphemus | reverse complement strand
CTGAACTCTACTATTTCTATAGACTGTCTATATCTGTTACTGAACTCTACTATTTCTATAGACTGTCTATATTTGTTACTGAACTCTACTATTTCTATAGACTGTCTATATCTGTTACTGAACTCTACTATTTCTATAGACTGTCTATATCTGTTACTGAAGTTTAATATTTCTATGGACTGTCTATATCTGTTACCGAACTC
>NW_013927870.1:0-203 GCF_000517525.1 Limulus polyphemus | reverse complement strand
CTATCAGTATTACACGAGGGGTTCTGTGAATAACATGTACCACTTTACCTGTGTATCGTAACACTTACCGTTGACTTTAATTGATCTCACCAAAACTTCTGTTGTTTTATTAGTATTACACCAGAGGTTCAGTGAATAACATGCAACACTTTTACCTGTGTATTGTAACACTTACCATTGACTTTAATTGATCTCACCATAAC
>NW_013927869.1:0-203 GCF_000517525.1 Limulus polyphemus | reverse complement strand
AAAACACAAGATTTAACAATAATGTGTCCTGTCAATAAGAAGACAGAAGATATAAAGATACTAAGTACTGTCAATAAGAAGACACTAGATGTAACGATACTGTGCACTGTCAATAAGAAGACACAAGATTTAACTATACTGTGTACTGTCAATAAGAAGACACAAGATTTAACGATATTATGTACTGTCAATAAGAAGACTCT
>NW_013927868.1:0-203 GCF_000517525.1 Limulus polyphemus | reverse complement strand
GAAGAATCATGCTGTTTGTGTCAACTCTGGTCTTTTCTACGCGCCCCCTATTCTTGTATATAAGTGCGCCAGATAAAGCGAAATTAATTAATCGGAATAGAATTGCAGACAGACAGAGACGGACAATTGAATCAAGCGCGGTAGAGACCGTAAGTAAAGTGCGCGAATCGTTGTGTTTAAGTTTTAAAGTGACTGTAGAAATT
>NW_013927867.1:0-288 GCF_000517525.1 Limulus polyphemus | reverse complement strand
GCTTTAACCTTCCTCCAAGTAATCCACAGTGTGGATTACTTGGAGGAAGGTTAAAGCAACTATGGGTAAAACTATGGGTAACACTAGCTTTAACCTTCCTCCAAGTAATCCACAGTGTTACCCATAGTTGCTTTAACATTCCTCCAAGTAATCCACAGTGTTACCCATAGTTGCTTTAACCTTCCTCCAAGTAATCCATAGTGTTACCCATACTTGCTTTAACCTTCCTCCAAGTAATCCATAGTGTTACCCATACTTGCTTTAACCTTCCTCCAAGTAATCCACAGT
>NW_013927866.1:0-203 GCF_000517525.1 Limulus polyphemus | reverse complement strand
GAACACTTCATCATTGTACACTTTATATTAGAACACTCATCATTGTACACTTTATATTAGAACACTCATCTGTGTACACTTTATATTAGAACACTCATCAGTGTACATTTTATATTAGAACACTCATCTGTGTCACTTTATGTTAGAACACTCACTCTGTGTACACTTTATACTTAGAACATTCACTCTGTGTACACTTTATA
>NW_013927865.1:0-202 GCF_000517525.1 Limulus polyphemus | reverse complement strand
AAGATGACACAAGATTTAACAATACTGTGTACTGTCAATAAGAAGACACAAGATTTAACAATACTATGTACTATCAAAAAGAAGACAAGATTTAACAATACTGTGTACTGTCAATAAGAGGACACAAGATTTAACAATACTGTGTACTGTCAATAAGAAGACACAAGATTTAACGATACTGTGTACTTCAATAACAAGCCAT
>NW_013927864.1:0-373 GCF_000517525.1 Limulus polyphemus | reverse complement strand
GTGATGAAACCAGAGTAACAGTAAATTGATATTTACTGTTACTCTGGTTTCATCACTGCTGTTACTCTGGTTTCATCACTAGATTTACTGTTACTCTGGTTTCATCACTGTAGATGTACTGTTACTCTGGTTTCATCACTGTAGATTTACTGTTACTCTGGTTTCATCACTGTAGATTTACTGTTACTCTGGTTTCATCACTAGATTTACTGTTACTCTGGTTTCATCACTAGATTTACTGTTACTCTGGTTTCATCACTGTACATTTACTGTTACTCTGGTTTCATCACTGTAGATTTACTGTTACTCTGGTTTCATCACTAGATTTACTGTTACTCTGGTTTACAGTGATGAAACCAGAGTAACAGTAAAT
>NW_013927863.1:0-202 GCF_000517525.1 Limulus polyphemus | reverse complement strand
TTTATATATATATGGTAAATAAAAACTTCTAATTAAAAATTCACAACGACATATATATCGTAAATAAAAATTTTTGATTAAACACTTACAAGGACATATTTATATATATATGGTAAATAAAAACTTCTGTTAAAAATTCACATCGCTCTATATATATATGTATGGTAAACAAAAACTCTTGATTAAAAATACACAACGATAT
>NW_013927862.1:0-314 GCF_000517525.1 Limulus polyphemus | reverse complement strand
CATGTGTGTGTCAAAGATGGTTTATTGGAAACATTATCTTATTACAATACTCAGTTGTGTAAGGAGAAATAGCTATACCTGTATATATTCAAACTTTTAATACATATATGCGCCATTATTATTTTATTACAATACTCAGTTGTGTAAGGTACAGGTATAGCTATTTCTAGTTTGAATATATTTAATAAATACATGTGTGTGTCAAAGGTGGTTTATTGGAAACATTATCTTATTACAATACTCAGTTGTGTAAGGTACAGGTATAGCTATTTCTAGTTTGAATATATTTAATAAATACATGTGTGTGTCAAAGG
>NW_013927861.1:0-202 GCF_000517525.1 Limulus polyphemus | reverse complement strand
TATAAATAAAAGGTAAACTACTTCTACAAATTACACGGGATACTAGCAAGAACACAAAGAAGACACACTAAAGCTCCATTGAGCGTGATCAAATATATCGTGTTTTGTTTTATTATTACAGCTTATAGAGGGCGCTATAAATAAAAGGTAAACTACTTCTACAAATTACACGGGATACTAGCAAGAACACAAAGAGGACACA
>NW_013927860.1:0-203 GCF_000517525.1 Limulus polyphemus | reverse complement strand
ATTAAACAGTCTATTCTTCCCAGACTATTACGAATTTATCGATGACATTAGACAGTCTATTCTTCTCAGACTATTACGAATTTATCCATGACATTAAACAGTCTATTCTTCCCAGACTATTACGAATTTATCGATGACATTAGACAGTCTATTCTTCCCAGACTATTACGAATTTATCGATGACATTAAACAGTCTATTCTTT
>NW_013927859.1:0-203 GCF_000517525.1 Limulus polyphemus | reverse complement strand
ATTCATCTTTAGCCTTTCTTGGTACAACTACTCAATGAATACTTAGGTGTAACTCTAGTTACAGAATTTATAACCACCATACTCATCTTTAACCTTACTTGGTACAACTACTCCATGAACAATTAGGTTTAACTCTAGTTACAGAATTTATAACCACTATACACATCTTTAGCCTTACTTGGTACAACTACTCCATAAACACC
>NW_013927858.1:0-203 GCF_000517525.1 Limulus polyphemus | reverse complement strand
AACATTACCACCCTCTGTACTTAGAAACAAATGAGTGAGTAACATTACCACCCTCTGTACATAGAAATAAATGAGTGAGTAACATTACCACCCTCTGTACTTAGAAACAAATGAGTGAGTAACATTACCACCTTCTGTACACAGCAATAAATGAATGAACTACATTACCACCCTCTGTACTTAGAAGTAAATGAGTGAGCAAC
>NW_013927857.1:0-203 GCF_000517525.1 Limulus polyphemus | reverse complement strand
TGTTTAACAAAACATCAATATATGTAAAGTGTTTAACAAAACATCAATACATGTAAAGTGTTTAACAAAACATCAATACATGTAAAGTGTTTAACAAAACATCAATACATGTAAAGTGTTTAACAAAACATCAATATATGTAAAGTGTTTAACAAAACATCAATATATGTAAAGTGTTTAACAAAACATCAATACATGTAAAG
>NW_013927856.1:0-202 GCF_000517525.1 Limulus polyphemus | reverse complement strand
AAACTTTCCCTGTATGGTGTAAAGTTAAAATGTGGTATAACTTTTTTCTATGATATTTACAGGATGCTCCAAGCAAGATGTGTTGACGTGAAACCAGAATCAAACTTTCCCTGTACGGTGTAAAGTTAAAATGTGGTATTACTTTTTCCTATGATATTTACAGGATGCTCCAAGCAAGATGTGTTGACGTGAAACCAGAATC
>NW_013927855.1:0-202 GCF_000517525.1 Limulus polyphemus | reverse complement strand
AGTAAAAACCTGTAGCTTCCGCTACCATTAGGAGTAAAAACCTGAAGCTTCCGCTACCATCAGTAGTAAAAACCTGTAGCTTCCGCTACCATTAGGAGTAAAACCTATAGCTTCCGCTACCATCAGGAGTAAAAACCTATAGCTTCCGCTACCACCAGGAGTAAAAACCTATAGCTTCCGCTACCATCAGGAGTAAAAACCT
>NW_013927854.1:0-383 GCF_000517525.1 Limulus polyphemus | reverse complement strand
CACAGATCAGCTTTGAAACTACACTTTGTCTGTTGCAGAACCGCTAGCTGTTATTGTGCACAGATCAGCTTTGAAACTATACTTTGTCTGTTGGAGTGCCGCTAGCTGTTATTGAGCACAGATCAGCTTTGAAACTACACTTTGTCTGTTGCAGGACCGCTAGCTGTTATTAAGCACAGATCGTTATTGTGCACAGATCAACTTTGAAATTGCACTTTGTCTGTTGCAGAACCGCTAGCTGTCATTGTGCACAGATCAGCTTTGAAACTACACTTTGTCTGTTGGAGTGCCGCTAGCTGTTATTGAGCACAGATCAACTTTGAAATTACACTTTGTCTGTTGCAGAACCGCTAGCTGTTATTGTGCACAGATCAGCTTTGAAA
>NW_013927853.1:0-204 GCF_000517525.1 Limulus polyphemus | reverse complement strand
AAATACATCATAAGGTCATAAAGACCCAGTGTATTCACTTTTATATAAAATACTTTTATATTACAACAGCATGTCATTTTGCAATACATCATAAGGTCAT
Organism: Limulus polyphemus; assembly: GCF_000517525.1. Classification (NCBI taxonomy): domain Eukaryota; kingdom Metazoa; phylum Arthropoda; class Merostomata; order Xiphosura; family Limulidae; genus Limulus; species Limulus polyphemus. The sequence goes on along the minus strand of NW_013927853.1, from coordinate 104 downwards.
AAAGACCCCGTGTATTCACTTGTTATATAAAATACAATTATAACTACAACAGCATATCTTTGTAAAATACATCATAAGGTCATAAAGTCTCCGTGTATTCACTT
>NW_013927852.1:0-520 GCF_000517525.1 Limulus polyphemus | reverse complement strand
GTAACTCTAGTTACAGAATTTATAACCACCATTCTCATCTTTAGCCTTACTTGGTACAACTACTCCATGAACACTTAGGTGTAACTCTGTGCCAAATAAGGCTAAAGATGAGTATGGTGCTTATAAATTCTTTAACTAGAGTTACACCTAGGTATTCGAGGAGTTGTTGTACCAAAATCGCTAAAGATGAGTATGGTGGTTATAAATTCGGTAACAAGGATAAAGATGAGTATGGTGGTTATAAATTCGGAAAATAGAGTTACTCCTAGGTGTTCAAAGAGTACTTAGTAGTTGTACCAAGTCCTAGGTGTTCATGGGTAACTCTATTTACCGAATTTATAACCACCATACTCATCTTAATCCTTACTTGGTACAACTACTCCATGAACACCTAGGTGTAACTATAGTTACCAAATTTATAATCACCATACTCATCTTTAGCATTACTTGGTACAACTACTCCATGAACACCTAGGTGTAACTCTAGTTATCGAATGTGTAACCCCTTTACTTATCTTAA
>NW_013927851.1:0-203 GCF_000517525.1 Limulus polyphemus | reverse complement strand
ATACAGGATTTATCAATACTGTGTCCTGTCAATAAGAAGATACAGGATTTATCAATACAGTGTACTGTCAATAAGAAGACACAAGATTTTACAATAATGTGTCCTGTCAATAAGAATATAAAGGATTTATCAATACTGTGTACTGTCAATAAGAAGACACAAGATTTAACAATACTGTGTCCCGTCAATAAGAAGATACAGGA
>NW_013927850.1:0-204 GCF_000517525.1 Limulus polyphemus | reverse complement strand
GCGAGTAAAGACAGATTATTTTTGATTTGTATAGATAATATACGAGTAAAGACAGATTATTTTTGATTTGTATGGATAATATACGAGTAAAGACAGATTATTTTTGTTTTGTATGGATAATATACGAGTAAAGACAGATTATTTTGTTTTGTATGGATAATATACGAGTAAAGACAGATTATTTTTGTTTTGTATGGATAATAT
>NW_013927849.1:0-360 GCF_000517525.1 Limulus polyphemus | reverse complement strand
GGTTAACGAAAGTTCATTTTTTTAGCATTTATAGTGAGATAATGTTTTTCGTCAATGCTATAATGTTTCAATTTTGTTGAAAAATACCCGATAGTGATATTAATTTGGCGTACAAAAAACTACTTTTTTCAATTTTCCTGAAAATATGAATTTTTTACCTAAAACCAAAGGCTATAGCCCATGTTTTTTCCCAAATTTTGAAAAAAATAGATTTTCTTCATATTTCAACAAAAAGATGCCCTGGATGTAAGACTTTCAAAATTGAGTTCCTTTTATGAAAATCTCAAACAGTTATTTCATAATCTCTTATCAAAGTTTCGGACTGTGTCGATTTTATTGTTGTTGTTTTTTTGTCTTCAC
>NW_013927848.1:0-203 GCF_000517525.1 Limulus polyphemus | reverse complement strand
GCGTTTTATAATAGTAAAGGAACCTAACTGTTGTTTTTTATGTTTTAATGTTTCTTCTTCACGTTGTATAATAGCAAAGGAACCTAACTATTTTTTTTTATGTTTTACTGGTTCTTCTTCACATTGTATAATAGCAAAGGAACCTAACTGTTGTTTTTATATTTTAATGGCTCTTCTTCCCATTGTATAATAGGAGAGAACCT
>NW_013927847.1:0-203 GCF_000517525.1 Limulus polyphemus | reverse complement strand
TCGTTCCATTTGGACGGATCATCTCCAAATTTTGTATGAACGTTCGTTGCATACTTTCGTATTTACATGCAAAATTCTAGCCTTCTATTATCATTTTTGCAACTTTTGTGGTCGTTTTATGTTATTCTTTTATTGGCTTTTCTGAAAGCATATGTGTACTGCAGGGAAGCTTTTTGTTAATGATTCTTTTTCAATTTCTTGTT
>NW_013927846.1:0-272 GCF_000517525.1 Limulus polyphemus | reverse complement strand
GGTTAAACTCAATACTGTACAGTGTAATGTAACGTATAGCAGTTAAAGCTAGTATAGATTAAACTCAATACTGTACAGTGTAATGTAACGTATAGCAGTTAAAGCTAGTATAGGTTAAACTCAATACTGTACAGTGTAATGTAACGTATAGCAGTTAAAGCTAGTATAGATTAAACTCAATACTGTACAGTGTAATGTAACCTATAGCAGTTAAAGCTAGTATAGATTAAACTCAATACTGTACAGTGTAATGTAACGTATAGCAGTTAAAG
>NW_013927845.1:0-382 GCF_000517525.1 Limulus polyphemus | reverse complement strand
TCTTAATTACTTCTTTAGTATCTTACAATAACTCTTAATTACTTCTTTAGTATCTTACAATAACTCTTAATTACTTCTTTAGTCTCTTATAATACCTCTTAATTACTTCTTTAGTATCTTACAATACCTCTTAATTACTTCTTTAGTATCTTACAATATCTCCTAATTACTTCTTTAGTATCTTACAATACCTCTTAATTACTTCTTTAGTATTTTACAATACCTCCTAATTACTTCTTTAGTATCTTACAATACCTCTTAATTACTTCTATAGTATCTTACAATACCTCTTAATTACTTCTTTAGTATCTTACAATATCTTTTAATTACTTCTTTAGTATCTTACAATATCTCTTAATTACTTCTTTAGTATCTTACAATA
>NW_013927844.1:0-203 GCF_000517525.1 Limulus polyphemus | reverse complement strand
TTACCCTTTTACCAGAATTTACCTCAGTTTCTCTTCATTACAACAATATGTGATTACCCTTTTACCAGGAATTTACCTCAGTTTCTCTTCATTGGAACAATATGTGATTACCCTTTTATCTTGAATTTACCTCAGTTTCTCTTCATTACAACAATATGTGATTACCCTTTTACCAGGAATTTACCTCAGTTTCTCTTCATTGG
>NW_013927843.1:0-203 GCF_000517525.1 Limulus polyphemus | reverse complement strand
ACTGTCATGGCTCTCCATCCATGCTTGCTATATACCGTCTCTGTTACAGATATTGACTATCATGGCCCTTCATCCATGCTTGCTATATACCTCCTCTGTTACAGATATTGACTATCATGGCCCTTCATCCATGTTTGCTATACACCGTCTCTGTTACAGATATTGACTGTCATGGCCCTTCATCCATGCTTGCTACATGCCTT
>NW_013927842.1:0-275 GCF_000517525.1 Limulus polyphemus | reverse complement strand
CCATAAGTTAAACAGTCTTATGTACCTACTGGATTATCGTCGATTTCTATCGTAATAATTAGAGTAAATGTAAAACAGTCTTATGGACCTACTGCATTATCATCGATTTCTATCGTAATAATAAGAGTAAATGTAAAACAGTCTTAAGGACCTACTGGATTATCATCGATTTCTACCGTAATAATAAGAGTAAATGTAAAACAGTCATTTACTATTATTATTACGATAGAATAATATTACTGTTATTATTACGGTAGAAATCGATGATAATCCAG
>NW_013927841.1:0-203 GCF_000517525.1 Limulus polyphemus | reverse complement strand
AACTCTAGTTCCCGAATTTATAACCACCATACTCATCTTTTGCTTTAGTTGGTACAACTACTCCATGAACACCTAGGTGTAACTCTAGTTTACGAATTTATAACCACCTTACTCAGCTTTAGCCTTTTTTGGAACAACTACTCTATGAACACTTAGGTGTCACTCTAGTTACCTAATTTATAACCACAATACTCATCTTTATT
>NW_013927840.1:0-204 GCF_000517525.1 Limulus polyphemus | reverse complement strand
CTTCTTTTTGACAGTACACAGTATCGTTAAATCTTGAATCTTCTTATTGACAGGACAGAGTATCGTTAAATCTTGTGTCTTCTTATTGACAGTACACAGTATCGTTAAATCTTTTGTCTTCTTATTGACAGGACACATTATTGTTAAATCTTGTGTTTTCTTACTGACAGTACACATTATCGTTGAATATTGTGTTTTCTTATT
>NW_013927839.1:0-203 GCF_000517525.1 Limulus polyphemus | reverse complement strand
AGCTACAAATTATGATATGAATGTAACTTAAGATGTTAGCTACAAATTAGGGTATAAATATAACTTAAGATGTTAGCTACAAATTAGGATATGAATATAACTTAAGATGTTAGCTACAAATTATACTGTGAATGTAACTTAAGATGTTAGCAACAAATTACACTATGAATATAACTTAAGATGTCAGCTACAAATTAGGATAT
>NW_013927838.1:0-201 GCF_000517525.1 Limulus polyphemus | reverse complement strand
GGTAGGTGTTTTAATACAGATGGATAGTGGCTGGTAGGTGTTTAATACAGATGGATAGTGGCTGGTAGGTCTTTCATTATATATCGATAGTGGCTTGTAGGTCTTTCATTATATATCGATATTGGCTGGTAGGTCTCTTAATATAGATGGATGGTAACTGGTAGGTCTTTTAATATAGATGGATGGTAACTGGTAGGTCTT
>NW_013927837.1:0-203 GCF_000517525.1 Limulus polyphemus | reverse complement strand
AAGACGGTGAAGGATTGATGAACAACCTGTGTTTACTACATCATACGTCACAACACGGTAAAGGATTGGTGAACAACCTGTGTTTACTACATCATACGTCATAAGACGGTAAAGGATTGATGAACAACCCGTGTTTACTACATACGTCACAAGACGGTGAAGGATTGATGAACAACCCGTGTTTACTACATACGTCACAAGAC
>NW_013927836.1:0-201 GCF_000517525.1 Limulus polyphemus | reverse complement strand
TCGACTTTCATAACTGACTTTTTAGGCCTTCTTAGACTAGATATTTTTGACTTTGATAGAGGTATTTTTAGTGTTTCTTACGCTATATTTTAATGACTTTGATAGCGGTATTTTTAGTCTTTCTTACACTATATTTTAATGACTTTCATAATGGTATTTTTAATCCTTCTTAAACTATATTTTGCGACTGTTATAAAGGTA
>NW_013927835.1:0-202 GCF_000517525.1 Limulus polyphemus | reverse complement strand
GTCAATTTGTATAGATGTATATTTAGTAATGAGATTCATTTGTGGTACCGGTTCTTCGAGTTTATTTTATGTTTTATTTATAATGAACTGCCGGTAGAAAACTTCTCAGGTGCAGATTATGACATTTTTTTATATCAACTTAGGATCATGTTATTTACAAATTAAGCCCAAAGTGTGGGGATAAGTTGAATAAATGAATTTT
>NW_013927834.1:0-203 GCF_000517525.1 Limulus polyphemus | reverse complement strand
ACTGTGTACTGTCAATAAGAAGACATAAGATTTAAAAATACTGTGTACTATCACTGACAAACCACACGATTTTACGATACTGTCTACTCTCAATAAATAGACACAAGATTTAACAATACTGTGTACTGTCAATAAGAAGACACAATATTTAACAATACTGTGTACTGTCAATAAGAAGACACAAGATTTAACAATACTGTTTA
>NW_013927833.1:0-223 GCF_000517525.1 Limulus polyphemus | reverse complement strand
TCAATAAGAAGACACAAGATTTAACGATACTGTGTACTGTCAATAAGAAGACACAAGATTTAACGATACTGTGTACTGTCAATAAGAAGACACAAGATTGTCAGTACACAGTATCGTTAAATCTTGTGTCTTCTTATTGACAGTACACATTATCGTTATTTAGTATCATTAAATCTTGTGTCTTCTTGTGTACTGTCAATAAAAACACAAGATTTAACGATAC
>NW_013927832.1:0-370 GCF_000517525.1 Limulus polyphemus | reverse complement strand
CCGCCAACTCTTGGGCTACTCTTTTACCAACGAATAGTGGGATTGACTGTCACATTATAACGCCCCCACGGCTGAAAGGGCGCGCATGTTTGGCGTGACGAGGATTCGAACCCGCGACCCGCAGATTGCGAGTCGAGTGCCCTAACCACCTGGCCATGCCGGGCCAACAATTCTTGAAAGTAGTCTTACTATACTGTGTTACTATACTCTTACCATCACAATTATTCTTACTTCTTATCGTCTAAAACTGAAGAACATCTCATTTTTTTCCTATAATGATCGTTTTAAAGCACATTTTCCTCAAAATTCCTATTTTTTTTCGGAAAAATATCATTCTAAGAATAATACGGCCTGCGAATTTAAACTTCAT
>NW_013927831.1:0-203 GCF_000517525.1 Limulus polyphemus | reverse complement strand
GTATTTAACCTACAACAATGCTCATCCTCTAAACGTGTCTAACATACCACAATACTCATCCTCTAAACGTGTCTAACACAAAACAATACTCATCCTCTAAATGTATTTAACCTACCACAATGCTCAACCTCTAAATGTGACTAACACCACAATACTTATATTCTAAATGTGTCTAACACAAAACAATACTCATCCCGGAAACG
>NW_013927830.1:0-427 GCF_000517525.1 Limulus polyphemus | reverse complement strand
TTTGTAGTATTCGTTTTCCACATTTTTTGGTCGTTTTTTTTCTTACTTTATTGGCTTTACTTGAAACGTACTTGTACTGCAGTGAAGCATTTTGTTATTCTTTGTTTCTTTATTTCTTCTTACCAGTGGGTACGGAATTGATGCATCTTATCCAAATTTGGTACGTAGTTTCACTAGTTCGATCCGAAATTACATGCAAAGTTTCAAAAACGAAGAGTAGCATGGGAGTGTGTTGTGGCAGGTTTTGCGTTTCGTAGCAGTATTTCATTAAATTTCAACGGATCTTCTCGGAATTTTTTATGAAGGGTCGTTTCGTCCTTGCGTATTTACAATCCAAATACAATCTTTGTAATATTAGTTTTGTGATTTGTATGGTCGTTTATGTTACTACTTTATTAGCTTCTCTGAAATCATATCTGTAGTGTAG
>NW_013927829.1:0-203 GCF_000517525.1 Limulus polyphemus | reverse complement strand
AGTACACAGTATCGTTAAATCTTGTGTCTTCTTATTGAGGGTACACAGTATTGTTAAATCTAGTGTCTTCTTATTGACAGTACACACTATCGTTAAATCTTGTGTCTTCTTATTGACAGTACACAGTATCGTTAAATCTTGTGTCTTCTTATTGACAGTACACAGTATCGTTATATCTTGTGTCTTCTTATTGACAGTACACA
>NW_013927828.1:0-203 GCF_000517525.1 Limulus polyphemus | reverse complement strand
TAGGTACACTTTAACGTTGCGTAGTAATATGCAGAGTTTTAACTTCCTACTGTTTCTATTAAAGGAGTTATGGAACGTTTTGCGTTTTGTACCAGTACTTCGTTTCCATTTGGACGGATCATCTCCAAATTTTGTATGAACGTTCGTTGCATACTTGCGTATTTACATGCAAAATTCTAGCCTTATATTATCATTTTTGCGAC
>NW_013927827.1:0-201 GCF_000517525.1 Limulus polyphemus | reverse complement strand
AGGCATGTACTGTAGAGTAAGTACGGGTAACATAATAAACACAGGCATGTACTGTAGAGTAAATACAGGTAATATGGTAAACAGAGGCATGTACTGTAGTGTAAGTACAGGTAACATAGTAAACAGAGGCATGTACTGTAGAGTAAGTACAGGTAATATGGTAAACACAGGCATGTACTATAGAGGAAGTACAGGTAATAT
>NW_013927826.1:0-329 GCF_000517525.1 Limulus polyphemus | reverse complement strand
GCCTCTGCGGAACGCCTCCGGGAACGCGGCCGAGGTTCCATCGGCGATACCTCGACCGGTGGTTGGCGTTCAATGCCGAGGCTTTCCGCGTATCTGAGGCGGAGACCGTACCCCCCCTCTTATATTAGGGGAACAAGTTAAACGCGGTAGCAGACGAAAGAACGTTACCGACTATCGGACGAATTTTCCCCACGGACCAGACTTCGTCGACGGCGGTACCTTCGCCTCTGCGGAACGCCTCCGGGAACGCGGCCGAGGTTCCGTCGGCGATACCTCGACCGGTGGTTGGCGTTCAATGCCGAGGCTTTCCGCGTATCTGAGGCGGAGAC
>NW_013927825.1:0-203 GCF_000517525.1 Limulus polyphemus | reverse complement strand
AAACATCAAATTTCTGTAAGCAAGCAAACTTCAAGGCGTAATGATAACATCGTTTACACTATAATTATGATTATTTTTTTAATTACTACTAGCTATTAATAATACTTATAAAAGCGGATACTCCGTTTGAAACTATGTCACCTCAGTAAAATTTGTTGACACCACTGTTTTGGTTTTTGAGTTATCATGTAATAAAAACGAAG
>NW_013927824.1:0-203 GCF_000517525.1 Limulus polyphemus | reverse complement strand
CACCTAAGTGTTCATGGAGTAGTTGTACCAAGTATGTCTAAAGATGAATATGGTGGTTATAAATTCTGTAACTAGAGTTACACCTAGGTGTTCATGGAGTAGTTGCACCATGTAAGGCTAAAGATGAGTATGGTGGTTATAAATTCTGTAACTAGAGTTACACCTAAGTGTTCATGGAGTAGTTGTACCAAGTAAGGCAAAAG
>NW_013927823.1:0-205 GCF_000517525.1 Limulus polyphemus | reverse complement strand
AGGTATGCTGGTAAATGATTGATTTTTGTTTGAGGTATGCTGGCAAATGATTGATTTTTGTTTAAAGTATGCTGGTAAATGATTGATTTTTGTTAAGGTATGTTGGTAAATGATTGATTTTGTTTAAAGTATGCTGGTAAATGATTGATTTTTGTTAAGGTATGTTGGTAAATGATTGATTTTTGTTTAAAGTATGCTGGTAAAT
>NW_013927822.1:0-203 GCF_000517525.1 Limulus polyphemus | reverse complement strand
CACCACAGGTATGAAAACCCGGTTTCTAGCACTGCAAGTTTGCAGACATACCGCTGTGCCACTGAGGGGGGGCTTGTGAGAGGAGGTAAAATACTTAAGATTATTGAAAGTATATTAATGATTTGTTAATTCTACTATAATTTATTGAAAGTATATTAATGATTTGTTAATTCTACTATAATTTATTGAAAGTATATTAATGA
>NW_013927821.1:0-203 GCF_000517525.1 Limulus polyphemus | reverse complement strand
GCGGGTTTATGCGACTAGTACTATTATTATACATGTGCTAATTAGGTAAAACACAAACTACCGACCAACATACGCGGTTTTATGCGACTAGTACTATTATTATACATGTGCTAATTAGGTAAAACACAGACTACCGACCAACACAAGCGGGTTTATGCGACTTGTACTATTATTATACATGTGCTAATTAGGTTAAACACCAG
>NW_013927820.1:0-201 GCF_000517525.1 Limulus polyphemus | reverse complement strand
TCTGTAACTAGGTGTTGATGGAGTAGTTGTACCAAGTAAGGCTAAAGATGAATATGTTGGTTATAAATTAGGTAACTAGAGTTACATCTAAATGTTCATGGAGTAGTTGTACCAAGTAAGGCTGAAGATGAGTATGGGGTTACACATTCGGTAACTAGAGTTACACCTAGGTTTCATGGAGTAGTTGTACCAAATAAGGCT
>NW_013927819.1:0-699 GCF_000517525.1 Limulus polyphemus | reverse complement strand
CCCTTCACTAAAGTTTTTTGTTCCATATCGTTTTCTGAGTTTCCTCGTACACTATGTTTTTGTTGTTCCAAGTTTCTTTCTACATTAAAACTTTAGTGAAGGGCAGAAAACGATATGGAACAAAAAAACATCCCTTCACTAAAGTTTTAATGTAGAAAGAAACTCAGAAAACGATATGGAACATGTTTTTCTAAAACTTTAGTGAAGGGTGAGTTTCTTTCTACAGAAAACGATATGGAACAACAAAAACATCCCTTCACTAAAGTTTTAATGTAGAAAGAAACTTAGAAAACGATATGGAACAACAAAAACATCCCTTCACTAAAGTGTTAATGTAGAAAGAAATGAGTTTCCTCGTACACTAAAACTTTAGTGAAGGGATGTTTTTGTTGTTCCATATCGTTTTCTAAGTTTCGAAAACGATATGGAACAACAAAAACATCCCGTCACGTTGTTTCATATCGTTTTCTGAGTTTCTTTCTACATTAAAACTTTAAATGTAGAAAGAAACTCAGAAAACGATATGGAACAACAAAAACATCCCTTCACTAAAGTTTTAGTGTACGAGGAAGCTCAGAAAACGATATGGAACAACAAAAACATCCCGCCACTAAAGTTTTAATGTAGAAAGAAACTCAGAAAACGATATGGAACAACAAAAACATCCCGTCACTAAAGTTTTAATGTAGAAATAAACTT
>NW_013927818.1:0-448 GCF_000517525.1 Limulus polyphemus | reverse complement strand
TTGTTAATACGAGTTTATAGTGGATTGTTCTACTGTTAATACTGGTTTATAGTAGATTGTTCTACTACTGTTAATACGAGTTTATAGTGGATTGTTCTCCTATTGTTAATACGAGTTTATAGTGGATTGTTCTACTGTTAATACTGGTTTATAGTAGATTGTTCTACTACTGTTAATACCAGAACAATCCACTATAAACTGGTATTAACAGTAGGAGTACAGTCCCTACTGTTAATACCAGTTTATAGTGCATTGTTCTACTACTGTTAATACCAGTTTATAGTGGATTGTTCTCCTACTGTTAATACGAGTTTATAGTGGATTGTTCTCCTACTGTTAATACCAGTTTATAGTGGATTGTTCTCCTACTGTTAATACCAGTTTATAGTGGATTGTTCTCCTACTGTTAATACCAGTTTACAGTGCATTGTTCTCCTACTGTTAATAT
>NW_013927817.1:0-204 GCF_000517525.1 Limulus polyphemus | reverse complement strand
AAATATTATTTACGGGTCTGTATATTACTTGAAACCATAAGAAGTACACGTGATTATTAAAAAATAAAATAGATAAAATTTGCATTTTATGGATGATACAATTTTTTTGGGATTTCAAAATAATGTACTAAACATTAAAAGTAATAAGTTCAAATCTGTAGCAAATATAAATATTGTAATCATTTCTTACAAATACGATTTCCT
>NW_013927816.1:0-203 GCF_000517525.1 Limulus polyphemus | reverse complement strand
AAATTTCTAAGGTACCTAATTTCAGAATGAAATGCCGATAATCACTACATTTGCTGAGATAAAATTATCTAATACTTGTTTTAAAGGGCTTTGGCTCACAGAAGTAATCTCAAAATTTAAGATTTTTTAAAGGCCTTTTGTTTCAAGGCTGAAGTGAATATTGCTTAGCTGCGACATTAATATATCGGCTTCATTTTGAAATG
>NW_013927815.1:0-263 GCF_000517525.1 Limulus polyphemus | reverse complement strand
AGTTGGAACCTTCTTAGCAGAGTCTAAGTTGTTCATCATGCTGACTGGAGACTAACTGGAGAACTCTGGAGGAGCTGCCGGACGAACTGCCGGACGAACTGATTTTCCCTCCTGAGACATGGGTTTATAAAGCAGATTTTTCTTGTCTCCAGGCGAGAAACCAAATAGGACACAGCATCACCCCCAAGTAGTGCTGTGCTCCTATTGGCTGCTTAGAGGCAAGTTTTGGACTGTTCCAGCACCACACCCAAAAACCCTCAGGC
>NW_013927814.1:0-253 GCF_000517525.1 Limulus polyphemus | reverse complement strand
GAATTTTGTAAATAAATGTAAAAAGTTCCCACGAACATTGCATAAAATTTATTTTAAGAAGATTCGTCTAAATGTGACGATGTACTGGTACAAAACGCATAACCTTCCATATCTCCCTTAATACGAAGAGTAGGAAGGTGAAACTTCGCATGATACTGTGGAACGAACTAGTTAATATACATACCGAAAGTGGTTAAGATCCATCGATTTAGTAACCTGTGGTAGCAGGTAATCGATAACAGAGCAGAATCAA
>NW_013927813.1:0-201 GCF_000517525.1 Limulus polyphemus | reverse complement strand
ACTGAATAGTTTACGTTAATGGTACAAAGAGAAACTGAGAAGTAAATAGTACCTAATTAACAGAATGACTGAATAGTTTACGTTAATGGTACAAAGAGAAGCTTAGAAATAAATAGTACCTAATTAACAGAATGGCTGAATAGTTTACGTTAATGGTACAAAGAGAAGCTTAGAAGTAAATAATACCCAATTAACAGAATG
>NW_013927812.1:0-227 GCF_000517525.1 Limulus polyphemus | reverse complement strand
ATCCATAACTAAATCCCTAATTATTGTCCTTTGCTATTATACAATGTATCCATAACTAAATCCCTAATTATTGTCCTTTGCTATTATATAATGTATCCGTAACTAAATCCCTAATTATTGTCATTTTTTATAATATAATGTATCCGTAACTAAATCCCTAATTATTGTCCTTTTCTATTATACAATGTATCCATAACTAAATCCCTAATTATTGTCCTTTTTTATTA
>NW_013927811.1:0-203 GCF_000517525.1 Limulus polyphemus | reverse complement strand
AACTTCATGACGGCTAACTCACTGATGCTATAGATTGATACATAATTATATAACAGTCAACCATCTTTAACCAATCAATTGATTATATGGAAGTACATGACGGTTAACTAACTGATGCTACAGATAGACACATAAATATATAACAGTCAACCATCTTTAACCAATCATTTCATTATATGGAAGTACATGACGGCTAACTAATT
>NW_013927810.1:0-203 GCF_000517525.1 Limulus polyphemus | reverse complement strand
ATAATGTGGTTCACGTGCCTATTTGTATCTTGTTTTTGTAAATAATGTTGTTCACGTGCCTATTTGTATCTTGTTTTTGTAAATAATGTTGTTCACGTGCCTATTTGTTTCTCGTTTTTGTAAATAATGTTGTTCACGTGCCTATTTGTATCTTGTTTTTGTAAATAATGTTGTTCACGTGCCTATTTGTATCTTGTTTTTGT
>NW_013927809.1:0-203 GCF_000517525.1 Limulus polyphemus | reverse complement strand
GTTGTCACCCTCTTTTATATACCAGACTACCCTATATCTAGTAAATGCTAGAGCATTCTCCAAAGTACAGGATATTTCTAGAAAGTAGAGGGCGTGAGAATAGTCACGTGATATCGATGACGCAACAATATAAATAGCGTCTCAACCACTACTATGCCTGTCGTATTCCAGCTGGTCTGAAACGTTCTGTTATTGACGAAAGG
>NW_013927808.1:0-226 GCF_000517525.1 Limulus polyphemus | reverse complement strand
TTATTTCATAATCTCTTAACAAACTTTCGGGTAGTGTGGTTTTACTTTTGTTGTTTTTTTGTCTTCAATTATATTATAAACAAAGAAGAGCTTTAAGAATAATATCATTCAAACAAAATTCCAACTATAAAAGGCCATGAAGTTTTAAGTTTTCCGACGAAATAAGTACTATCGGATATTTTTCTATTAATTTTGCGTCAAAGGAACATTTTTTCCATTTTCCAAA
>NW_013927807.1:0-203 GCF_000517525.1 Limulus polyphemus | reverse complement strand
TGGTGTAGAATAATACTCTACATACTGTACCTTATCTCTGGTGCAGTAAGTACTCTACATAGAGTACCCTATCCTTGGAGTAGTAAATACTCTACATACTGTACTCTATTCCTTTTTCAGTAAATACTCTACATAGTGTACCCTTTCCCTGGTGCAGTAAATACTCTACATAGTGTACCCTATCCCTGGTGTAGTAAATACTA
>NW_013927806.1:0-360 GCF_000517525.1 Limulus polyphemus | reverse complement strand
GGTAGTTTGATACCAAACAATGTTTATAGTCACTAAATATCTTGATACAGATGTCGTAGAAGGTTTGATACCACTAATTATCTTTATACAGATGGTATAAGTGGTTTGATACAAAACAATGTTTATAGTCACTTATTATCTTTATATAGATGGTGTAGGTGGTTTAATACCAAAGAATGTTGAAAGTCACTAAATATCTTTATATAGTCACTTATTATCTTTATATAGATGGTGTAGGTAGTTTAATACCAAAGAATGTTGAAAGTCACTAAATATCTTTATTTAGATGTTGTAGATGGTTTTATATCAAACAATGTTTATAGTCAATAAATATCTTTATATAGATGTTGTAGGTAGTTT
>NW_013927805.1:0-439 GCF_000517525.1 Limulus polyphemus | reverse complement strand
CGGAGCACTTTGTGTGCACATACAGTAACCCGGGGTGAAGTTGGAAAGCGTTGGGTTCTGGGAATCTCCCTAAACGTAGGTCCTCACAACCCCATGCCAGGGTCAGAGGATTAATGGGGAGGACATCATATGGATCCCAGGCCATGATATATGATACCACCCATACACATACAGCTCCAGGCTCGGCCCCACTGAAGATTTGAAAGAAGGATTATATAGTGGTCTTGTGTTCATTTGATGATTAACTAACTGGTGTTATTAAACTAAGACATCAATAATATGTATACAGATCGTTCACTTGCAAAGATACTTTGGGGTGCTTGATACATTAAATATTAATTTCATTAATTCTTTATTTATTTACTTATTTTTAGCGAAATTCGTTTGTCAGATATCATTTTTGTGAAGTGAAAAGTCCCAAACTGTCGTAGTTTACACA
>NW_013927804.1:0-204 GCF_000517525.1 Limulus polyphemus | reverse complement strand
ATACATGAAGTATAGTTTATTACATGAAAGTTTAGAACCTAGGAAGAACGTCTACATGAAGTATAGTTTATTACATGAAAGTTTAGAACCTAGGAAGAACGTCTACATGAAGTATAGTTTAATACATGAAAGTTTAGACTTCAGGAAGAACGTCTACATGAAGTATAGTTTATTACATGAAAGTTTAGAACCTAGGAAGAACGT
>NW_013927803.1:0-202 GCF_000517525.1 Limulus polyphemus | reverse complement strand
AGACACAAGATTTAACAATACTGTGTACTCTCAATAAGTAGACACAAGATTTAACAATACTGTGCAGTGTCAATAAAAAAGAGACAAGATTTAACAATACTGTGTACTGTCAATAAGAAGACACAAGATATAACGATACTGTGTACTGTCACTAAGAAAACACAATATTTAACGATACTGTGTACTTTCAATAAGAATACAT
>NW_013927802.1:0-203 GCF_000517525.1 Limulus polyphemus | reverse complement strand
GACTTAGTAACTTGGCAATATTAAGTATTGAAAAAGACGTATTTAATACCTTAAATTTTGATAGTTTAATTGATGCATTTGCAGCAGCAAAAGCACAAAAGGTTCATATAATATAACCATGAATACTAAAATGCTACCTGTACAAGATCTAGTTAAATATGTGTACAGTTTTAGTAAACTAATAAAATTTTTTATTTAGTAAA
>NW_013927801.1:0-202 GCF_000517525.1 Limulus polyphemus | reverse complement strand
ATTTCTATTGTTATTAAAATCAGGCATCTGATGATCAGTTAGTTGATCTGAAATGCAGATTATTGGTAATTCATCATATAGTTTATATAATATGATCGAATTATCTTGTCTCATTCATCACTATGAAGTGAACTGCAGAATTCATAGCACACATTTTTCATAAATTATGACTAGCCTTCAAAGAAAACGTATAGACATTTTG
>NW_013927800.1:0-203 GCF_000517525.1 Limulus polyphemus | reverse complement strand
TTCACTGAACTTCTATTTAAAAATAAAACATGCTTCTTCTCAATTATTTCGTTTGACAAACTTTTTATATTTTGTTTTGGTCAAGATTTTGTAATATAGAACTAAGGGGACGTGTTTTTGGTACTATAGGAGTGGGTAAATATGTTTTTGTAATATTGAAGCGATAAAACACGTTTTCACTACTATAGGCATGGATAAGCAAT
>NW_013927799.1:0-203 GCF_000517525.1 Limulus polyphemus | reverse complement strand
GTAAGGCTACAGATGAGTATGGTGGTTATAAATACTTTAACTAGAGTTAACCTAGGTGTTCATGGAGTAGTTGTACCAAGTAAGGTTAAAGATGAGTATGGTGGTTATAAATTGTGTAACTAGAGTTACACCTAGGTGTTCGTGGAGTTGTTGTACCAAATAACGCTAAAGCTGACTATGGGGGTTATAAATTCGGTAACTAT
>NW_013927798.1:0-204 GCF_000517525.1 Limulus polyphemus | reverse complement strand
TCTGACTACATCAGCCTTTATATCAGTGGCCAAATCAACAACATCGGGTGATCTGGTGAAACTACGTCCATATGTAGTCACAAACGCACTGAGTGTTGCCTCCTTTTCTTTTTTCTTTTTAAAGCCCCAACAATCGGACAGAACATGACCAGGTTTTTTAACAAAAATGGCAGACAGGCCTTGACTGTTTTAAAGAAGTTTTAT
>NW_013927797.1:0-203 GCF_000517525.1 Limulus polyphemus | reverse complement strand
TAGTATTTTTACGAAGACATTATATAAATTCAACGGTGAAAAACTCAGCGCGTGTGGCAAAGGACAAAGCTAGCTAGCTTCCCGTTAAGTAAAATATATTTCCGTCAACTCGTAATCAACTCGCTCATCGTGAACACTCGATAAGATATCAAGGAAGTTCCAGACTAGAAAGAAGACTTTATATTGTTTGTAGGTTTGTGAAT
>NW_013927796.1:0-203 GCF_000517525.1 Limulus polyphemus | reverse complement strand
GGTTATAAATTCGGAAACTAGAGTTACATCTAAGTATTCGCGGAGTTGTTGTACCAAATAACGCTAAAGAGAGTATGGTTATTATATATTCGGTAACTAGAGATACACCTAGGTGTTTATGGAGTAGTTGTACCAAGTAAGGCTACAGATGAGTATGGTGGTTATAAATACTGTAACTAGAGTTAACCTAGGTGTTCATGGAG
>NW_013927795.1:0-201 GCF_000517525.1 Limulus polyphemus | reverse complement strand
CGTAAACGCTCTACTATATGAACTTCTTCTCTTCCATGGAGAAGACGGAAGTATTATTTCTTTCGTTGCTGTTGTAAACGCTCTACTATATGAACTTCTTCTCTTCCACGGAGAAGACGGATGTATTATTTCTTTCGTTGCTGTTGTAAACACTGTAATATGCTAACTTCTTCTCTTCTTTAGAGAACATGGAAGTATTCT
>NW_013927794.1:0-202 GCF_000517525.1 Limulus polyphemus | reverse complement strand
GTACATAACTGGTGATTACATGGTTTATTTTGTTGGAGAGACTAGGTATTAGTTGAAACTGTTGTACATAACTGGTTATTTATTATATGGTTAGTGTTGTGGAAGAGAAATGGGTGTTAGTTGAAACTGTTGTGAATAGCTAGTTATTTATTACATGGTTTGTGTTGTGGAAGAGAACTGGTTATTGGTTGAAACTGTTGTA
>NW_013927793.1:0-355 GCF_000517525.1 Limulus polyphemus | reverse complement strand
AAATATTGTGCCTTCTTATTGACAAGTGTGTACTGTCAATAAGAAGACACAAGATTCAAAGATACTGTGTACTGTCAATAAGAAGACACAAGATTTAACGATACTGTGTACTGTCCAAAGAAGACACAATATTCAACGATAATGTGTACTGTCAGTAAGAAAACACAAAATTTAACAATAATGTGTACTGTCAGTAGGAAAACACAAGATTTAACAATAATGTGTACTTGAATATTGTGTCCCATAAGAAGTGTCCTGTGATTTAACGATACTTGTGTCTTCTTATTGACAGGATACTGTGTAGACACAAGATATTACTTCTTATTGACTAGGACACATATTTAACAATAATTGT
>NW_013927792.1:0-228 GCF_000517525.1 Limulus polyphemus | reverse complement strand
GTAACAAATAAATAGTCAATCTTTAGGTTCGCCCTGTAGATTAATGTCTGTTATTTTGTAACAAATAAATAGTCAATCTTTAGGTTCGCCCTGTAGATTAGTGTCTGTTATTTTGTAACAAATAAATAGTCAATCTTTAGGCTCACCCTGTAGATTAATATATGTTATTTTGTAACAAATAAATAGTCAATCTTTAGGCTCACCCTGTAGATTAATGTATGTTATTTT
>NW_013927791.1:0-366 GCF_000517525.1 Limulus polyphemus | reverse complement strand
TATCGACAGTACACAGTATTGTTAAATCGTAGTGTCTTCTTATTGACAGTACACACTATCGTTAAATCTTGTGTCTTCTTATTGACAGTACACAGTATCTTTAAATCTTTTGGCTTGTTAGTGATAGTACACAGTATTATTAATTCTTGTGGCTTGTTAGTGGTTATATCTTGTGCCTTCTTATTGACAGTACACAGTATCGTAAATCTTGTGTCTTCTTATTGTCAGTATACAGTATTGTTAAATCTTTTATCTTCTTATTGACAGTACACAGTATCGTTAAATCTTGTGTCTTCTTATTGAGAGTACACATTATTGTTAAATCTTGTGTGTTCTTATGGACAGTGCACAGTATAGTTAAATCTT
>NW_013927790.1:0-202 GCF_000517525.1 Limulus polyphemus | reverse complement strand
CCAATGCATATTAAGGTTGGACTACTTACTACTGAGGAAGCGTGTAATTAATTTTGATCAAATGACGTTTGGGAGCAATGAAGGCCAAGTTCCAATAACTGTTAAAAGAGAGGTTGAACTAATTAGGTGCCATCAAGGTGAAGTCAAAGTGGCTGAAGAAGTTGATGATGATGAAGTGGAACCAAATATAGATATCAAGGCA
>NW_013927789.1:0-203 GCF_000517525.1 Limulus polyphemus | reverse complement strand
AAATCTTGTGTCTTTTTATTGATAGTACACAGTATTGCTAAATCGTGTGTCTTCATATTGACAGTACACAGTTTTGTTAAATATTGTGTCTTCTTATTGACAGTACACAGTATCGTTTAATCTTGTGTCTTCTTTTTTGACAGTACACAGTATTGCTAAATCTTGTGTCTTCTTATTGACAGTACACATTATTGTTAAATCTT
>NW_013927788.1:0-203 GCF_000517525.1 Limulus polyphemus | reverse complement strand
GTTAAATCTTGTGTGTTCTTATAGATAGTACACATTATTATTAAATCTTGTGTCTTCTTATTGACAGTACACAGTATTGTTAAATATTGTGTCTTCTTATTGACAGTACACAGAATAGCTAAGTCTTGTGTCTTCTTATTGACAGTACACAGAATAGTTAAATCTTGTTTCCTGTTATTGACAGTACACAGTATTGTTAAATC
>NW_013927787.1:0-507 GCF_000517525.1 Limulus polyphemus | reverse complement strand
GTTATATGTTATGTATCTTGTTAGTTAATAGTCCCAAAAACTCTTATTGGGTGGAATATATGCCTGTTTGTTATATGTTCTGTGTCTTGTTAGTTAATAGTCCCAAACACTTTTTGGGACTATTAACTAACAAGATACAGAACATATATAACAAACAGGCGTATATTCCACCAATAAGAGTTTTTGGGACTATTAACTAACAAGATACATAACATATATAACAAACAGGCGTATATTCCAGCCAATAAAAGTGTTTGGGACTATTAACTAACAAGATACATAACATATATAACAAACAGGCGTATATTCCAGCCAATAAAAACTCTTATTGGGTGGAATATACGCCTGTTTGTTATATGTTCTGTGTCTTGTTAGTTAATAGTCCCAAACACTCTTATTGGCTGGAATATACGCCTGTTTGTTATATATGTTCTGTATCTTGTCAATTAATAGTCCCAAACATTCTTATTGGGTGGAATATACGCCTGTTTGTTATATGTTCTGTGT
>NW_013927786.1:0-274 GCF_000517525.1 Limulus polyphemus | reverse complement strand
AATCTACTCAGTCTAACCGATGTAAGATGATTAATATTGACTACTATGAACTGGTAACATATAATCTACTTAAGTCTAACCGATGTAAGATGATTAATATTGACTACTATGAACTGGTAACATATAATCTACTCAGTCTAAGGTCCGATGTAAGATGATGAATACTGACTACTATGAACTGGTAACATATAATCTACTAAGTCTAACCGATGTAAGATGATTAATATTGACTACTATGAACTGGTAACATATAATCTACACAGTCTAACCGATG
>NW_013927785.1:0-203 GCF_000517525.1 Limulus polyphemus | reverse complement strand
CGAGTTTTACCGATGACTTGTATTTATGTATCCTAGAGATGAGTTACGAGTTTTACTGATGAGTTGTATTTATGTATCTGAGTTTTACTGATGACTTGTATTTATGTACCCTAGAGATGAGTTATGAGTTTTACTGATGACTTGTATTTATGTATCCTAGAGAACAGTTATGAGTTTTACTGATGACTTGTATTTATGTATCT
>NW_013927784.1:0-201 GCF_000517525.1 Limulus polyphemus | reverse complement strand
CTAATCATTACAGTTGTTATTAGAGGATGTTTACCATCAGACCATTACAATTGTTATTAGAGGATGTTTACCATCTAATCATTACAATTATTATTAGAGGATGTTTACCATCTTATCATTACAATTATTATTAGAGGATGTTTACCATCTTATCAATACAATTGTTATTAGAGGATGTTTACCATCTTATCAATACAATTG
>NW_013927783.1:0-203 GCF_000517525.1 Limulus polyphemus | reverse complement strand
ATGAAGAAGACAACTTAGGAAACTTCCCTTTGGTCTTCCTGGGATTATACAACCATACCTTGTCTCCTGGTACAAAGCTGACTTCAGTAGATCTCTTATCATAAGTTAACTTCATCGAATCAGCAGACGTTTTCAAGTTTGAACGCACTTGATGGTGGATATCATTCATCCTTTCCGATAACACTTTCACGGATTCTGACACA
>NW_013927782.1:0-203 GCF_000517525.1 Limulus polyphemus | reverse complement strand
TATGTATGTAATAAACTCAGACATATTGGTCACACTCAATACAATACACAACCCATAGTATGTATGTAATAAACTCAGGCATATTGGTCACACTCAATACAATACACAACTCATAGTAAGTATGTAATAAACTCAGACATATTGGTCACACTTAATACAATACACAACCCATAGTGTGTATGTAATAAACTCGGACATATTGG
>NW_013927781.1:0-277 GCF_000517525.1 Limulus polyphemus | reverse complement strand
GACAGTACACAGTATTCACAAGATTTTAACGTGTACTGTCAATAAGAAGAATTTAACAATACTTAAGACACAAGATTATTGACAGTACACGTAATCGTTAAATCTTGTGTCTTCTTATTGACAGTACACAGTATTGTTAAATCTTATGGCTTGTTATTGATAGTACACAGTATTGTTAAATCTTGTGTCTTCTTATCGAAAGTGAACAGTATTGTTAAATCTAGTGTCTTCTTATTGACTGTACACAGTATTGTTAAATCTCGTGTCATCTTATTGA
>NW_013927780.1:0-203 GCF_000517525.1 Limulus polyphemus | reverse complement strand
TTAACAATATATTACTAGAGGCTAATGACTACAGTGTTAACAATATATTACTGGAGGCTAATGACTACAGTGTTAACAATATATTACTAGAGGCTAATGACTACAGTGTTAACAATATATTACTAGAGGCTAATGACTATAATATTAACAATATATTACTGGAGGCTAATGACTACAATATTAACAATATATTACTAGAAGCT
>NW_013927779.1:0-203 GCF_000517525.1 Limulus polyphemus | reverse complement strand
CCCATGGAGAAGACAACTTAGGAGACTTCCCTTTGGTCTTCCTGGGATTATACAACCATACCTTGTCTCCTGCTTCAAAGCTGACTTCAGTAGATCTCTTATCATAAGTTAACTTCATCGAATCAGCAGACGTTTTCAAGTTTGAACGTACTTGATGGTGAATAGCATCCATCCTTTCCGATAACACTTTCACGAACTCTGAC
>NW_013927778.1:0-203 GCF_000517525.1 Limulus polyphemus | reverse complement strand
ATCTAGCTGTCAGAGGTTATGTAGTAGGTTATCTAGCTGTCAGAGGTTATGTAGTAGGTTATCTAGCTGTCAGAGGTTATGTAGTAGGTTATCTAGCTGTCAGAGGTTATGTAGTAGGTTATCTAGTTGTCAGAGGTTATGTAGTAGGTTATCTAGTTGTCAGAGGTTGTGTAGTAGGTTATCTAGCTATCGGAGGTTGTGTA
>NW_013927777.1:0-202 GCF_000517525.1 Limulus polyphemus | reverse complement strand
CAGTATAAACAATGTTTATAAGGTAGAACCAGCACGTTGACTAATGTTTCCTCTACACAGTACAAACAATGTTTATAAGGTAGAACCAGTATGTTGACTAATGTTCTCTCCACACAGTTTTATAAACAATGTTTATAAGGTAGAACCAGTACGTTGACTAATGTTCTCTCCAAACAGTTTTATAAACAATGTTTATAAGGTC
>NW_013927776.1:0-203 GCF_000517525.1 Limulus polyphemus | reverse complement strand
CCACGAACACCTAGGTGTAGCTCTAGTTACCGAATTTATAACCACCACACTCATCTTTAGCCTTACTTGGAACAACTACTCCATGAACACCTAAGTGTAACTCTAGATACAGAATTTATAACCACTATACTCATCTTTAGCCTTACTTGGTACAACTACTCCATAAACACCTAGGTGTAACTCTAGTTACCGCATTTGTAACC
>NW_013927775.1:0-203 GCF_000517525.1 Limulus polyphemus | reverse complement strand
TTGACAGTACACAGTATTGTTAAATCTTGTGTCTTCTTATTGGCAGTACACAGTATCGTTAAATCTTGTGTCTTCTTATTGACAGTGCACACTATCGTTAAATCTTGTGTATTCTTATTAACTGGACACATTATTGTTAATCTTGTGTTTTCTTACTGACAGTACACATTATCGTTGAATATTGTGTCTTCTTAATGACAGTA
>NW_013927774.1:0-263 GCF_000517525.1 Limulus polyphemus | reverse complement strand
AATACTATGTCACTACAGGTAGGATGTATTTCAATGCGGTAATGGGATTCACGATACAAAAGGAAGGTACCACGTGTCATTCGTATAAAACTGTCAATACGATGTCACTACAGGTATTGTATCGTGAATCCCATTACCGCATTGAAATACATCTAGGAAGGTACCACGTGTCATTCGTATAAAACTATTAATACTATGTCACTACAGGTATTGTATCGTGAATCCCATTACCGCATTGAAATACATCTAGGAAAGTATCATGT
>NW_013927773.1:0-569 GCF_000517525.1 Limulus polyphemus | reverse complement strand
TGGTAAATAAAAACTTCTGATTAAACCTTCACATCGATATATATATATATGTGGTAAATATAAACTACTGATTAAATATTCAGATCGATCTATAAATATATATATGGTAAATAAAAACTTCTGATTAAATATTCACATCGATCTATAAATATATATATATATGGTAAATAAAACTTCTACCATATATATATATCGATGTGAATGTTTAATCAGAAGTTTTATTTACCATATATATATATATTTATAGATCGATGTGAATATTTAATCAGAAGTTCTGGTAAATAAAAACTTCTGATTAAACTTCACATCGGTATATATATATATGTTGTAAATATAAACTACTGATTAAATATTCACATCGATCTATAAATATATATATATATGGTAAATAAGAGCTTCTGATTAAATATTCACATCGATCTATAAATATATATATATATGGTAAATAAAACTTCTGATTAAACATTCACATCGATATACATATATGGTAAATAAAAGACCTGATAAAACGTTTACAAACATATATATATATATATGTGGTAAATAAAAACTTCTGATTAAACCTTCAC
>NW_013927772.1:0-203 GCF_000517525.1 Limulus polyphemus | reverse complement strand
ATATATAACACACCACAATATTCATCCTCTAAACGTGTCTAACTCATTCTCTAAACATTTCTAAATCACCACAATACTCATCCTCTAAACGTTTCTAACACACCACAATACTCATCCTCTAAACGTGTCTAACACACCACAATACTCATCCACTAAACGTGTCTAACACACTACAATACTCATTCTCTAAACATGTCTAAATC
>NW_013927771.1:0-203 GCF_000517525.1 Limulus polyphemus | reverse complement strand
GATCCCAACTAGGAACTGTACGATAAGGCTTTGTTCTCGGAGAACCACGATCCCAACTAGGAACTGTACGATAAGGCTTAGTTCTCAGAGAACCACGATCCCAACTAGGAACTGTACAATAAGGTTTAGTTCTCGGAGAACCACGATCCCAACTAGGAACTGTACGATAAGGCTTAGTTCTCAGAGAACCACGATTCCAACTA
>NW_013927770.1:0-202 GCF_000517525.1 Limulus polyphemus | reverse complement strand
GTGAAGAAGGGAGCAAGTTGCACGTGGGGAAAAAAACGCGCCTGCTTTAAATGTCACACCTGAACGCTCACATCCTTTTAATTATGTTTGAAATTATGAACATTGCTCAACATCATGAAAATTAAACCTTATTTTCAATAAGCTATCCTGAAAGATATTGGGGGGGTGCTTAACTTTTTTCCAGGTGTATACATTGACAACA
>NW_013927769.1:0-580 GCF_000517525.1 Limulus polyphemus | reverse complement strand
ATGATTATCTGACAGAACAGGTTTTCTCCATGAAATGGTAACAGCCATGATTCTCTGACAGAACCGGTTTTCAACATGAAATGGTAACAGCCATGATTATCTGACAGAACCGGTTTTCTACATGAAATGGTAACAGCCATGATTATCTGACAGAACCGGTTTTCTACATGAAATGGTAACAGCCATGATTATCTGACAGAAAGGAGTAAATCGGTTCTGACAGATAATCATGGCTGTTACCATTTCATGTAGAAAACATGTTCTGTCAGATAATCATGGCTGTTACCATTTCATGTAGAAAACCGGTTCTGTCAGATAATCATGGCTGTTACCATTTCATGGAGAAAACATGTTCTGTCAGATAATCATGGCTGTTACCGGTTTTCTACATGAAATGGTAACAGCCATGATTATCTGACAGAACCGGTTTTCTACATGAAATGGTAACAGCCATGATTATCTGACAGAACCGGTTTTCTACATGAAATGGTAACAGCCATGATTATCTGACAGAACCGTTTTTCTACATGAAATGGTAACAGACATGATTATCTGACAGAACCGGTTTTCTCCAGGAAAT
>NW_013927768.1:0-581 GCF_000517525.1 Limulus polyphemus | reverse complement strand
CCAGTACATTACTGTGATGTAATCAAACAAACACCAAATGCCACACTACTGTACATTACTGTGATCTAATCCAACAAACACCAAATGCCACACTACAGTACATTACTGTGATGTAATCCAACATAGTAGTTTTATGTAAAGTGACATTATAGAAAGTATTTGTAGTAGTTTGATGTAAAGTGACATTATAAAAAGTGTTTTGTATTAGTACATTACTGTGATGCAATCCAACAAATACCAAATGCTGCACTACTGTACATTACTGTGATCTAATCCAACAAACACCAAATGCCACACTACTGTACATTACTGTGATGTAATCAAACAGACACCAAATGCTGCACTACTGTACATTACTGTGATCTAATCCAACAAACACCAAATGTTGGACTACAGTGCATTACTGAGATCTAATCCAACAAACAACAGATGTTGGACTACAGTGCATTACTGAGATCTAATCCAACAAACAACAGATGTTGGACTACAGTGCATTACTGTGATCTAATCCAACAAACAACAGATGTTGGACTACAGTGCATTACTGTGAACTAATCCAACAAACACCAAATGCCACACTA
>NW_013927767.1:0-203 GCF_000517525.1 Limulus polyphemus | reverse complement strand
TTGACTGACAGAATTGTTGCCAGTGCTCACGTTGTTGTTCTTTGATAAGTTTTTTATTTCAGTGTTTGTCCTGTTAACGTCAGGCTAAGGTTTAGGTCTCGTGTTTGTATAAATAGTCGGCGCAAGCGTCTTTTTAGAATTAGTGTATGTATTTGTGGTGTGAGATTCCAATGATTGATGTCTGTTACTTTTTTGTGTGTGGG
>NW_013927766.1:0-203 GCF_000517525.1 Limulus polyphemus | reverse complement strand
TAGTTTGGTACTGGTACAACATACATTACAGTGTCATAGTTTGGTACTGGTACAACATACATTACAGTGTCATAGTTTGGTAATGGTACAACATATATTACAGTGTCATAGTTTGCTAATGGTACAACATATATTACAGTGTCATAGTTTGCTAATGGTACAACATACATTACAGTGTCATAGTTTGGTACTGGTACAACATA
>NW_013927765.1:0-203 GCF_000517525.1 Limulus polyphemus | reverse complement strand
GAAATAATACATAGACCAGGTAAAAAACATTCTAACGTAGATGCTCTGAGTAGAATTAGAGTAGAAAGTAACAAAACTGACGAAAAACAAACGATCAATCAGATAAAAGAAGTACAATCCAAACATGAAAATGAATCAAAAGTAATTTGGGACATAGATCATATAACTAGTGAACAAAAGAAAGATCCCGAAATAAATAACTT
>NW_013927764.1:0-308 GCF_000517525.1 Limulus polyphemus | reverse complement strand
TACTATGTGTAATATAAAGATATAAACTATACTTTTTTGCTACTGAATAACATACTTCTACTGTGATTCATATACACCGTCCTGTGTGTAATAATGAAGAGATACCTTATACTTTGGTGTATATGAACCACAGTAGAGGTATGTTATTCAGTAGCAAGTACTGTATGAAATAATGAAGATATAAACTATACATTGGTGTATATGAACCACAGTAGAAGTATGTTGTTAAGTAGCAAGTACTGTGTGTAATAATGAAGATATAAACTTTACTTTGGTGTATATGAACCACAGTAGAAGTATGTTGTTCA
>NW_013927763.1:0-202 GCF_000517525.1 Limulus polyphemus | reverse complement strand
GTAAATTAGAAAAACAGTAAACATATTTGACCACACATAACTGTCTAGTTCCCCCAGTATAGAACCAGTGGTCTTTTGTACCCTCTGTCTGCTTAATGATACTAGAAGATATCTCCAGCTCCATCACAATGGATTGTTGGATCCAAGGGCTCCTTTTCGTAATCCTAGCCTTCGCTTTGAGGATATGGGTCTTGCTCTTAAA
>NW_013927762.1:0-203 GCF_000517525.1 Limulus polyphemus | reverse complement strand
AACACAATATTTAACGATACTGTGTACTATCAATAAAAAGACACAAGTTTTAACAATGCTGTGTACTGTCAATAAGAAGACACAAGAATTTAACAATACTGTGTACTGTCAATAAGAAGACACATGATTTAAGGATACTGTGTACTATCAATAAGAAGACACAGAATTTAACAATACTGTTCACTGTCGATAAGAAGACACAA
>NW_013927761.1:0-203 GCF_000517525.1 Limulus polyphemus | reverse complement strand
GTAACTGTTGGCTAGAAAAAAAAAGTCGGTATTTAAACTGACTGTCTGAAACTTACTGTATTTTGTCGATGACACAGTTGTTAATATTACTTCAACATAAATTTCTAAGGTAGCTCATGTTTGCACCAAGAAATTTCAGAATGAAATGTCGATAATCGCTACATTTGGTGTGATAAAATTATTTAATACTTTGTTGTAAAGGA
>NW_013927760.1:0-204 GCF_000517525.1 Limulus polyphemus | reverse complement strand
CGATACTGTGTACTGTCAATAAGAAGACACAATATTCAACTATAATGTGTACTGTCAATAAGAAGACACAATATTTAACAATAATGTGTCCTGTCATTAAGAAGACACAAGATTTAACGATACTGTGTACTGTCAAAAAAGCACAAGATTTAACGATACTCTGTACTGTCAATAAGAAGACACAAGATTTAACGATACTCTGTA
>NW_013927759.1:0-203 GCF_000517525.1 Limulus polyphemus | reverse complement strand
ATTGGTGTACTTTGGTGACAGATTTTCTTGTAGGCAGATTTTGTTAAACAAGACCGATGTCTGTAGGTTTACTTTCTTCTTAGAATTCTTCTCAAGAAGTCGATAAGCCGTCTTAACGTTGTTAGAACAACGTGTAAAAGTTGTAGCTAGTGTAGAGTTGGCCGACGCGTTTCGAATGCGTTCTGCATCCATTATCAAGGCTG
>NW_013927758.1:0-203 GCF_000517525.1 Limulus polyphemus | reverse complement strand
AAAATATTATGAAATAACTATTGGGAATTTTCATAAAAGGATCTCTATTTTGAAAGTTTCACATCAAGGGCATCTTTGTATTGAAATATGAAGAAAAACAATTTTTTTCATAATTTGTGAAAAAACATGGGCTATAGCCTTTGGTTTTTGGTGAAACTATGAATTATTTTTGAAAACGGACAAAAGTGTTTTTTTGACGTAAA
>NW_013927757.1:0-352 GCF_000517525.1 Limulus polyphemus | reverse complement strand
AAGATTTAACGAGGAGACACAAGTATTTAACGATACTGTGTACTTTCAATAAGAAGACACAAGATTTAACGATACTGTGTACTGTCAATAAGAAGACATAAGATTTAACGATACTGTGTACTGTCAATAAGAAGAAACAATATTCAACGATAATGTGTACTGTCAGTAAGAAAACACAAGATTTAACAATAATGTGTCCTGTCAATAAGAAGACACGATACTGTGTACTGTCAATAAGAAGACACAAGATTTAACGATACTGTGTACTTTCAATAAGAAGACACAAGATTTAACAATATTGTGTACTGTAATAAGAAGACACAAGATTTAACGATACTGTGTACTGTCAATA
>NW_013927756.1:0-203 GCF_000517525.1 Limulus polyphemus | reverse complement strand
GTAGATGAGATTAGAAGAAAAACAACATCCTAGAAAATAGGTGGGATTAGAAAGAAAAACAACAACAACATTTTAGAAAGTAGATGAGATTAGAAAGAAAAACAACAACAACATTTTAGAAAGTAGATGGGATTAGAAAGAAAAACAACATCCTAGAAAGTAGATGGGATTAGAAAGAAAAACAACAACATCTTAGAAAGTAG
>NW_013927755.1:0-270 GCF_000517525.1 Limulus polyphemus | reverse complement strand
TCAGAATGCTTACTTTGTCATTAATCTATCTATAGAGAAAGTCAGAGTGATTACTGTGTCATTAATCTATCTAAAGATAAAGTTGGATTAATTACTGTGTCATTAATCCATGTAAAGAGAAAGTCAGAGTGATTACAGTGTCATTAATATATCTAAAGATAAAGTCAGAGTGATTACTGTGGCAGTAATCTATGTAAAGATAAAGTTGGAGTGATTACTGTGTCATTAATCTATCTAAAGAAAATGTCAGAGTGATTACTGTGTCATTAA
>NW_013927754.1:0-203 GCF_000517525.1 Limulus polyphemus | reverse complement strand
AGACACAAGATTTAACAATACTGTGTCCTGTCAATAAGAAGATACAGGATTTATCAATACTGTGTACTGTCAATAAGTAGACACAAGATTTAACAATACTGTGTCCTGTCAATAAGAAGATAAAGGAATTATCAATACTGTGTAATGTCAATAAGAAGACACAAGATTTAACGATACTGTGTAATGTCAAAGAGAAGACACAA
>NW_013927753.1:0-203 GCF_000517525.1 Limulus polyphemus | reverse complement strand
TTTTACACTTAGCTGTTGGGACTTTCACGATGAAGGTTGGTGGGCGTCCCTTAGCATGAACCACTACTGGTTTCCCGAAGTTGATTTATTGGTGTTATTTTTCTTGCACTGGCTCCTCAGATATCCTTGCTCCCCACAGTTCCAACAGCCTTTCTTGGTAGCAGCCTTTACTGCTGTATCGTCTCCCCTGTGTTGAAGTTGCC
>NW_013927752.1:0-203 GCF_000517525.1 Limulus polyphemus | reverse complement strand
TAGATTTTAGGCAGGTGTAATGAATGAATCTATGTAGTTAATCAATATATGTACTATAGATTTTAGGTAGATGTAATGAATGAATCTATGTAGTAAATCAATATATGTACTATAGATTTTAGGTAGGTGTAATGAATGAATCTATGTAGTAAATCAATATATGTACTATAGATTTTAGGCAGGTGTAATGAATGAATCTATTT
>NW_013927751.1:0-202 GCF_000517525.1 Limulus polyphemus | reverse complement strand
CAAGTAATTACTAGATATAGGGTAGGCTGGTATATAAAAGAGGGGAATGTAATGTGTGGATAGACAGTGAGTAATTGAACTGCAGTTAGAGAGAGACATATTGTTGTAGTTAACGTTCGTTCGTTATAGTGTTGTTTTAGCGCGAGTATTGAGATTAAGTGTATCGCAGAGTTATATTCGGAAAGAATAAACCAGTTTTATT
>NW_013927750.1:0-203 GCF_000517525.1 Limulus polyphemus | reverse complement strand
ATTCTAACTGATAATGTTGAAACAGCTATATGGCGTATTGCAACTGATATTGTTGCAACAGCTATATGGCGTATTCTAACTGATATTGTTGCACCAGCTATATGGCGTATTCTAACTGATATTGTTGCACCAGCTATATGCCGTATTCTAACTGGAATTGTTGCACCAGCTATATGGCGTATTCTAACTGATATTGTTGCACC
>NW_013927749.1:0-200 GCF_000517525.1 Limulus polyphemus | reverse complement strand
GTACACAGTATCGTTAAATCTTGTGTCTTCTTTATGACAGTACACAGTTTTGTTAAATCTTGTGTCTTCTTATTGAAAGTACAAAATATCGTTAAATCTTGTGTCTTCTTATTGACAGTACACAGTATCGTTAAATATTGTGTCTTTTTATTGACAGTACACAGTATCGTTAAATCTTGTGTCTTCTTATTGACAGGACA
>NW_013927748.1:0-203 GCF_000517525.1 Limulus polyphemus | reverse complement strand
TATATCAACCACGTTATATCTACTATATCAACCACATTATATTTACTATATCAACCACATTATATCTACTATATCAACCACGTTATATCTACTATATCAACCACATTATATTTACTATATCAACCACATTATATCTACTATATCAACCACATTATATCTACTATATCAACCACGTTATATCTACTATATCAACCACATTATAT
>NW_013927747.1:0-276 GCF_000517525.1 Limulus polyphemus | reverse complement strand
CAGCAATTTTGTAAAACTAAGGGTGTGTGTTTAACAACTGTAGTTATTACTGGATGACTGTAACATTCCTTAGTTTTACTAGTCTGTGTTTAACAACTGTAGTTATTACTGGATGACTGCAACAATTCCTTAGTTTTACAGTGTGTGTTTAACAACTGTTGTTATTACTGGATGACTGTAACATTCCTTAGTTTTACAGTGTGTGTTTAACAACTGTAGTTATTACTGGATGACTGTAACAATTTGTAAAACTAAGGGTGTGTGTTTAATAACTGT
>NW_013927746.1:0-217 GCF_000517525.1 Limulus polyphemus | reverse complement strand
GTTAAATCTTGTGTCTACTTATTGAGAGTACACAGTATTGTTAAATCTTGTGTCTTCTTATTGACAGTACACAGTATAGTTAAATCTTGGTCTTCATATTGACAGTACACAGTATCGTTAAATATTTTGTTTTCTTATTGACAATTCACAGTATCGTTAAATCTTATGTCTTCTTATTGAAAGTACACATTATAGTTAAATCTTGTGTCTTCTTATT
>NW_013927745.1:0-354 GCF_000517525.1 Limulus polyphemus | reverse complement strand
ATATTTATTATTTATCTATATTACTTATTTATTATTTATCTATATTACTTATTTATTATTTATCTATATTACTTATTTATTATTTATCTGTATTACTTATTTATTATTTATCTATATTACTTATTTATTGTTTATCTATATTACTTATTTACTATTTATCTATATTACTTATTTATTATTTATCTATATTACTTATTTATTATTTATCTATATTACTTATTTATTATTTATCTGTATTACTTATTTATTATTTATCTGTATTACTTATTTATTGTTTATCTATATTACTTATTTATTATTTATCTATATTACTTATTTATTGTTTATCTATATTACTTATTTATTGTTTATCTA
>NW_013927744.1:0-203 GCF_000517525.1 Limulus polyphemus | reverse complement strand
AAACAAAGAAGTTGAACACATCTATAAACAAAGAAGTTGAACACAACTTTGAACAAAGAAGTTGAACACATCTATAAACAAAGAAGTTGAACACAACTTTGAACAAAGAAGTTGAACACATCTATAAACAAAGAAGTTGAACACAACTTTGAACAAAGAAGTTGAACACAACTTTGAACAAAGAAGTTGAACATATCTATAAA
>NW_013927743.1:0-203 GCF_000517525.1 Limulus polyphemus | reverse complement strand
TTACAATAAACTGCTACAGTTTCTGTATACATCAGCATTGTTGCCACACAAGTTATACAATAACCAGAGTCAACAGTCTTACTAAAGAGTGACAAGTCACAATACACTGCTACAGTTTCTGTATACATCAGCATTGTTGCCACACAAGTTATACAACCACTAGTCAACAGTCTTACTAAAGATTGACAAGTCACAATATACTG
>NW_013927742.1:0-315 GCF_000517525.1 Limulus polyphemus | reverse complement strand
GTGTCCACCGCGGAAGAATCGAACCACAGATTTTAGCGTCGTAAGTCCGTAGAAATGAAACCATAGTGTTTTCACCACGTGTACTTGTCTTTCTCTGGTTCGAGAAGTAGAAATTTCATTTTTTAAATAACATAGGTTTATCTATCTGAGTAAAATACTCACTAAAGGTGACTTCAGTCCAACCGATTACATTTCATTCTACAATCATAAAAATCTCAATAACCAACTTTATTGTTATTCTTTTATATTGTTCTCTTTTTATATTGTTCCTCTTTTTATATTGTTCCTCTTTTATATTGTTCCTCTTTTTATATT
>NW_013927741.1:0-265 GCF_000517525.1 Limulus polyphemus | reverse complement strand
GCCCCTCTTTGTATTGAAATATGAGGAAAAACAATTTTTTTCAAAATTTGCGAAAAAACATTGCCTTTGGTGTAAGACTTTCAAAACGGACATTCTTTCATCAAAATTTCCTATAGTTATTTCATAATCTATTAACAAATTTTCGATTTTACGGGTTTTTTTTGTCTTTATTGATATTCTAAACAAAGAATAACTTGAAAAATAAGATTATTCAAACAAAATCCCAACATCTAAAAGGCCATGACGTCTTTTTATCAAATAAACT
>NW_013927740.1:0-203 GCF_000517525.1 Limulus polyphemus | reverse complement strand
GATGAGATAGACTGTAATAACATGTGTAGAATATAATGATGAGATAGACTGTAATAACTTTTGTAGAATATAATGATGAGATAGACTGTAATAATGTTTGTAGAATAGAATTATGAGATAGACTGTAATAACTTGTGTAGAATATAATGATGAGAGGGACTGTAATAACGTGTGAAGAATATTATGATGAGTTATACTGTAAT
>NW_013927739.1:0-203 GCF_000517525.1 Limulus polyphemus | reverse complement strand
GAAGATAAGGATTTATCAATACTGTGTACTGTCAATAAGAAGACACAAGATTTAACGATACTGTGTACTGTCAATTACAAGACAATGGATTTAACAATACTGTGTCCTGTCAATAAGAAGATACAGGATTCGTCAATACTGTGTACTGTCAATAAGAAGACACAAGATTTAACAATACTGAGTCCTTTCAATAAGAAGAAAAA
>NW_013927738.1:0-225 GCF_000517525.1 Limulus polyphemus | reverse complement strand
ATCTTTTTATTGACAGGACACCAGTATTTTTAAATCTCGTGTCTTTTTATTGACAGTACACAGTATCGTTAAATCTTTTGGCTTGTTATTGATAGTACACAGTATCATTAAATATTATGACTTGTTATGATAGTACACAGTATCCTTAAATCTTTTGTCTTATTATTGACAGTACACCGTATTGATAAATCCTGTATCTTCTTATTGACAGGACACAGTATTTTT
>NW_013927737.1:0-203 GCF_000517525.1 Limulus polyphemus | reverse complement strand
AACTCTTCATAAGATGGGCATCCTTTATGCTCGGGTCCCCTTTTTGCACTACATGTACTGCATGTCCGGCACCATTCTTCCACATCTCGCCTCATACCTATCCAATAAAATCTTTGTCGTAGATGACTCAATGTCTTCCTAATCCCGAGATGTCCTCCTGTTAAATTATCATGGGATTGATGCAGCACAACTTCTCGTAACTT
>NW_013927736.1:0-203 GCF_000517525.1 Limulus polyphemus | reverse complement strand
TTGTTTAGCGATACAGGTGATTATGCCACCCAAGAAACGCCCTTTCTATGGAAAGTATTTTGCTGCTAAAAGAATGCAAGCACAAAGAGCAGCTGAAACGGAAGAAGATGGCAATCAAAGACTTCAAGCACAAGTTGCAAGACAGGTTGCTCAAATAAAGGAAGAGACTTTGGAACAATGTAAAGCTAGACTTCGAGCTCAAG
>NW_013927735.1:0-203 GCF_000517525.1 Limulus polyphemus | reverse complement strand
TTACACCTAGGTATTCGTGGAGTTATTGTACCAAATAACGCTAAAGATGAGTATGGTGGTTATAAATTCGGTAACTAGAGTTTTATTTAAATGTTCATGGAGTCGTTGTAACAAGTATGACTAAAGATGAGTATGGTGGTTATAAATTCGGTAACTAGAGTTACACCTAGGTGTTCATGGAGTAGTTGTAGCAAGTAAGGCTA
>NW_013927734.1:0-209 GCF_000517525.1 Limulus polyphemus | reverse complement strand
ACTTGTGTCTTCTTATTGACAGTACACAGTATCGTTAAATCTTGTGTTTTCTTATTGACAGTACAAAACAATACTGTGTATTATCAAAAACAACACACAAGATTTAACAATACTAAATCTTGTGTCTTCTTATTGACATTACACAGTATTGTTAAATCTTGTGTCTTCTTATTGACAGTACACAGCATTGTTAAAACGTGTGTCTTTTT
>NW_013927733.1:0-258 GCF_000517525.1 Limulus polyphemus | reverse complement strand
GACAGTACACAGTATTTAAGACACAAGATTTAACTACTGTGTACTGTCAATAAGTCGTTAAATCTTGTGTCTTCTTATTGACAGTACACAGTATCGTTAAATCTTGTTGTCTTTTATAGATAGTACACAGTATTTACTAAATCGTGTCTTCTTATTGACAGTACACAGTATCGTTAAATATTGTGTCTTCTTATTGACAGTACACAGTATTGTTAAATCTTGTGTGTTCTTATTGATAGTACACAGTATTTATAAATC
>NW_013927732.1:0-203 GCF_000517525.1 Limulus polyphemus | reverse complement strand
ATGGTAATTAATTAAACAAGAGGAGAGAATAAAAATAAAAAATTTTCAAAACAAATTTTAAAAATCTAGAATTTTTTGAAAAGAGTGAAGCAAAATATCCTATCTTAGGGCTTTAGTAATAATAATAATAATAATAATAAACGGCCGATGTCGGACAGATGGTCCTTCAGGGCGGCGGGGATTTAGAAATCCTATGCCGAGAA
>NW_013927731.1:0-247 GCF_000517525.1 Limulus polyphemus | reverse complement strand
GATTCTATAACAAAACTTAAAAGTTAACCATGCTAGTGATACCAGATTCTATGACCAAACGCAAAAGTTAACCATGCTAGTGATACAGATTCTATTACAAAACTTAATAGTTAACCATGCTATTGTTACAGATTCTATTACAAAACTTAAAAGTTAACCATGCTAGTGATACAGATTCTATAACAAAACTTAAATAGTTAACCATGCTAGTGATACAGATTCTATTACAAAACTTAATAGTTAACCA
>NW_013927730.1:0-203 GCF_000517525.1 Limulus polyphemus | reverse complement strand
CTTTTCATCGTAGCTTGTTAAAAACGATTCAAAATGATAGTTCTTGCAACACCTTTTCGTCGTAGCTTGTTAAAAACGATTCAAAATGATAGTTCTTGTAACACCTTTTCATTCTAGCTTGTTAAAAACGATTCAAAATGATAGTTCTTACAACACCTTTTCATCTCAGCTTGTTAAAAACGATTCAAAACGATAGTTCTTAC
>NW_013927729.1:0-203 GCF_000517525.1 Limulus polyphemus | reverse complement strand
AATTCTCATATGTCCAGCAACCCGAAGACAACAGCTTAAAACAAACAACATCAATTCTCATATGATCAGCAACCCGAAGACAACAGCTTAAAAAACACACCAATTCTCATATATCCAGCAACCCGAAGACAACAGCTTAAAACAAACAACATAAATTCTCATATGTCCAGCAACCCGAAGACGACAGCTTAAAAAACAACATC
>NW_013927728.1:0-203 GCF_000517525.1 Limulus polyphemus | reverse complement strand
TAGTTACTCCTAGGTGTTCATGGAGTACTTGTGCCAGGTAAAGCTAAAAATGAGTATGGTGGTTATAAATTAGGTAACTAGAGTTACACCTAGGTATTCGTGGAGTTGTTGTACCAAATAACGCTAAAGATGAGTATGGGTTACACATTCAGTAACTAGATTTACACCTAGGTGTTGATGGAAAAGTTGTACCAAGTAAGGCT
>NW_013927727.1:0-336 GCF_000517525.1 Limulus polyphemus | reverse complement strand
CACTCATCCTCTAAAACCACAATGATCTAAACGTGTCTAACACACCACAATACTCATCCTCTAAACGTGTCTAACACACCACAATACTCATCCTCTAAACGTGTCTAACACACCATAATACTCATCCTCTAAAAGTGGTATGTTAGACACGTTTAGAGGATGAGTATTGTGGTGTGTTAGACACGTTTAGAGGATGAGTATTGTGGTGTCTTAGACACGTTTACGGGATGAGTATTGTTTTGTGTTAGACACGTTTAGAGGATGAGTATTGTGGTGTGTTAGACACATTTAGAATATAAGTATTGTGTTATTAGCCATGTTTAAAGGATTAGTATT
>NW_013927726.1:0-203 GCF_000517525.1 Limulus polyphemus | reverse complement strand
TGTTCCTTGTCTGAACTACTGTAGAACGGTAGAACTGTTCCTTGTCTGAACTACTGTAGAACAGTAGTAGAACTGTTCCTTGTCTGAACTACTGTAACAGTAGAACTGTTCCTTGTCTGAACTACTGTAGAACGGTAGAACTGTTCCTTGTCTGAACTACTGTAGAACAGTTCCTTGTCTGAACTACTGTAGAACGGTAGAAC
>NW_013927725.1:0-203 GCF_000517525.1 Limulus polyphemus | reverse complement strand
CAAATTCAAACATACTCTTGTTGGTATAAGCAATACAAATACAAATATACTCTCTTCACTATAAGCAATACAAATACAACTATAATCTTGCCACGATTAGCAATACAAATACAAATACACTCTTGTCACGATAAGCAATACAAATATACTCTTGTCACTATAAGCAATACAAATATACTCTTGTCATCAGAAAGAATACAAAT
>NW_013927724.1:0-200 GCF_000517525.1 Limulus polyphemus | reverse complement strand
ACTTGATTATGTACTGCATTGGGGTAATTCAGGGAAACACACATAGGAAAATCGTTTACCCAAGTTAATCACCTATGTTTTCCACATACGTTAACTGTGTAGGTTATCTTGATTATGTACTGCATTGGGGTACTTTAGGTGATTAACATGTTTAAACGTTTTTCCCATGTGTGTTTCCCTATGTTTTCCACATACGTCTA
>NW_013927723.1:0-202 GCF_000517525.1 Limulus polyphemus | reverse complement strand
AACAGCGAAACATGACTCATCATTGACCACATCACATAGTTTTACTCTAACGTCAGTACAGTAAACGGTGGAACATCACTCATTACTGACCACATCACATAGTTTTACTCTAACGTCAGTACAGTAAACAGCGAAACATGACTCATCATTGACCACATCACATAGTTTTACTCTAACGTCAGTACGGTAAAGGGCGAAACAC
>NW_013927722.1:0-319 GCF_000517525.1 Limulus polyphemus | reverse complement strand
TTAAAGGTAAAAAATAAAACTTTTCTTTTTGTTTTAGCATGTAATATGAAAACAGTACCCAAATATATAGATATACATATTTTGCAATATAGATTTTTATTAACTGATTTCTAAATTGATTAGTTTTGTTCACACAAGGATCTAAAATTTTGAACTTCCTGCATAGCAGTAGTCAGTGAAGGTTGGCTTGTGATGTCAATCTTGCTAAATAATTCTTGTTACACTTCTGTTATTGTTGCATGGTTTGCTACTTCTGCTTGCAAATGTCATATTTTTGTGGAGTATAGTGTAAAAACAGTGAAGGAACAAGAAGGAGTTT
>NW_013927721.1:0-203 GCF_000517525.1 Limulus polyphemus | reverse complement strand
GGATTTAACGATACTGTGTACTGTCAATAAGAAGACACAAGATTTAACGATACTGTGTACTGTCAATAAGAAGACACAATATTTAACGATACTGTGTACTGTATATAGGAGACACAAGATTTAACGATACTGTGTACTGTCAATAAGAAGACACAAGATTTAACGATACTGTGTACTGTCAATAAGAAGACACAAGATTTAAC
>NW_013927720.1:0-203 GCF_000517525.1 Limulus polyphemus | reverse complement strand
GGACAGTTGTCGGCAGATGACAGGCACAACTATAGAGCACTGGTAGTGGCTCTAGAACTCAGGTACGGAACCCAAAATCAGTCTGAAGTCTACAGAGCTAGGTTTAGGACGAGAGTCTGTGCTAAAGGGGAGAGCCTGCAAGAGCTGGCTCAGGATTTGGAAAGTATGGCACACAAGGCCTACCCAACTGCACCACCCGATCT
>NW_013927719.1:0-394 GCF_000517525.1 Limulus polyphemus | reverse complement strand
TTTGAATCCTCCTATAACTGTATATTGTTTTAAACTCGGCGTAATGAGATATAAAACTATCATATGAAACTCGCGTAATGAGATATAAAACAAACAATGTACAGTTATAGGGAGGATTCAAATATCATATGAAACTCAGCGTAATGAGGTATAAAACAAACAATATACAGTTATAAGTAGGATTCAAATATCATATGAAACTCAGCGTAATGAGATATAAAACAAACAATATACAGTTATAGGAGGATTCAAATATCATATGAAACTCGGCGTAATGAGATATAAAACAAACAATATACAGTTATAGGAAGGATTCAAATACAGTTATAGGAAGGATTCAAATATCATATGTATAAAACAAACAATATCTCATTACGCCGAGTTTCATATGATA
>NW_013927718.1:0-203 GCF_000517525.1 Limulus polyphemus | reverse complement strand
AGAAATTCACAACGACATATATATAATAAATAAAAACTTGTGATTAAACATTCTCAACGATATACATATACATGGTAAATAAAACTTCTGATTAAACATTCACATCGATATATATATATGGTAAATAAAACTTCTAATTAAACATCCACATCGATATATATATGTGGTAAATAAAAACTTCTGAGTAAACATTTACAACGATA
>NW_013927717.1:0-203 GCF_000517525.1 Limulus polyphemus | reverse complement strand
TACATGTCAGTTTTGTTGATTAACTGTACATTCTCGTGCTGGTATACCAAGTGGTCCTGGCTATAAGTACATTTTAGTTTCGTATATTAACTGTACATTCTCGTGCTGGTATACTAAGTGGTCCTGGCTATAAGTACATGTCAGTTTTGTTGATTAACTGTACATTCTCGTGCTGGTATACTAAGTGGTCCTGGCTATAAGTA
>NW_013927716.1:0-203 GCF_000517525.1 Limulus polyphemus | reverse complement strand
AACAGTCAAATCTGAGAATAATCACAGGCATAAATAATTGTCTATAACTGTCCTGCAGCACACAGTCCAATGTGAGAATAATCGCAGGCATAAATAATTGTCTATAACTGTCCTATAGCACACAGTCCAATGTAAGAATAATCGCAGGCATAAATAATTTCCTATAACTGTCCTGTAGCACACAGTCCAATGTGAGAATAATC
>NW_013927715.1:0-683 GCF_000517525.1 Limulus polyphemus | reverse complement strand
TTGAAAAATTAGCAATATATATATTTCTGAAAACGACATTCCAAATGTGCCAACAAAGATTCAGATACTGGAAACATTCTTAAACGATAATTACCTAAATTGAACACACCAAGAGTGAGTGGAAATTGGCAAAATCAAAGTAATGGTTGCACGAGACTAGTTATCGTTACAAACAGTTGTCTATTTTACGTGACAATCGACAACTGTTTGTAACGATAACTAGTCTCGTGCATTTTCTAAATATTCAAATTTCCTATACACTTCTAAAAGAATTTATAGAAACGAAATAATACAATATTCCGAAATACCTTTTCTGAGTGTATTTAAAGCTTAATCCTAGTTATTTGGTTTAGAAGCTTTCCTTCAGCAAACTATATATTTTTTTTATAATTAGCTATAGATCCACACGTTTTAACTATGTTCTGAACACTATTTATATAAGCTACTTAGTACAACAAGATTTGTTATGGTTAACACCTAACGATATCAAACACCAGACGAACGATTTTAATTTTATTTATAATAACAGTAAATACCAAAGGAAAACATGCTATTTCATACTTACAGAAAATACATTACAGGAAGTATTACTACAAAAACAATAAATATTAAAATAAACATGTTAAAAAGGTAATTGACGTGAACAATTTGGAAACGACATAAACACTTGAAAAATTAGCTGG
>NW_013927714.1:0-220 GCF_000517525.1 Limulus polyphemus | reverse complement strand
ATTTAAAGGTACACACTCACAAGTATAGTGTGTACCTTTACACAAGTATAGTGTGTATCTTTACACAAGTATAGTGTGTATCTTTACACAAGTAGAGTGTGCATCTTTACACAAGTATAGTGTGTATCTTTACACAAGTATAGTGTGTACCTTTACACAAGTATAGTGTGTATCTTTACACAAGTAGAGTGTGTACCTTTACACAAGTATAGTGTGTACC
>NW_013927713.1:0-203 GCF_000517525.1 Limulus polyphemus | reverse complement strand
TCTAGCTGTGTTTCAGGAGTAACATCAAGTGTCTAGCTGTGGTTCAAGAGTAACATCAAGTGTCTAGCTGTGGTTCAGGAGTAACATCAAGTGTCTAGCTGTGTTTCAGGAGTAACATCAGGTGTCTAGCTGTGTTTCAGGAGTAACATCAGGTGTCTAGCTGTGGTTCAAGAGTAACATCAAGTGTCTAGCTGTGGTTCAAG
>NW_013927712.1:0-203 GCF_000517525.1 Limulus polyphemus | reverse complement strand
AAGAAGGAGGGTATATGTACGGAAATACTTAGATGCCCCTAATTTTGAAGTGAGAGACAAGAAGGAGGGTATATGTACGGAAATAATTAAATGTTTGTAGAAACAAAGAATGTTCTGTTGAAGTTGGGAATTTTTTGCGAGACTATGAAAAGTTTTAAAAAACTGGGAATATGTGTAGAACTACTTAGATATTTGTAGAAGTA
>NW_013927711.1:0-202 GCF_000517525.1 Limulus polyphemus | reverse complement strand
TTTAACAAGCAAATATATAAAGATATAATTTGATAATTTAACAAGCAAATATATAAAGCTATAAGTAAATAATTTAACAAGCATATATATAAAAATATAATTAAATAATTTAACAAGCAAATATATAAAGCTATAAGTAAATAATTTAATAAGCAAATATATAAAAATATAATTAAATAATTTAACAAGCAAATATATAAAG
>NW_013927710.1:0-529 GCF_000517525.1 Limulus polyphemus | reverse complement strand
GTCTTCTTATTGACAGTACACAGTATCGTTAAATCTTGTGTCTTGTTATTAATAGGACACATTATTGTTAAATCTTCTGTTTTCTTACTGACAGTAAACATTATCGTTAAATCTTGTGTGTTCTTATTGACATGTCCTGTCAATCAGAAGACACAAGATTTAACGATACTGTGTACTGTCAATAAGAAGACACAAGATTTAACGATACTGTGTACTGTCAATAAGAAGACACAAGATTTAAAGATACTGTGTATTTCAAGAAGAAAACACAAGATTTAACTATACTGTGTACTGTCAATAAGAACACACAAGATTTAACGAAAATGTGTACTGTCCAATATTGTTAAATCTTGGTAATGTGTACTGTCAGTAAGAAACGATCAATATTCAAAATACTGTGTACTGTCAATAAGAAGATACGTTAAATCTTGTGTCTTCTTATTGACAGTACACAGTATCGATAAATCTCGTGTCTTCTTGTTGACATTACACAGTATCGTTAAATCTTGTGTCTTCTTATTGACAGTAC
>NW_013927709.1:0-203 GCF_000517525.1 Limulus polyphemus | reverse complement strand
TCAACACTGTGTACTGTCAATTAGAAGACACAAGATTCAACAATACTGTGTCCTATCAATAAGAAGATACAGGATTTATCAATACTGTGTACTGTCAATAAGAAGACACAAGATTTAATAATACTGTGTCCTGTCAATAAGAAGATAAAGGATTTATCAATACTGTGCATTGTCAATAAGAAGACACAAGATTTAACGATACT
>NW_013927708.1:0-268 GCF_000517525.1 Limulus polyphemus | reverse complement strand
TTTATAACATCTGAGTTTCAGCTACTTATCAACTTGTCGTTATAACATCTGAGGTTTCAGCTACTTACCAACTTGTCATTATATAATCTGAGTTTCAGCTACTTATCAACTTGTCATTATAACATCTGAGTTTCAACTACTTACCAACTTGTCATTATATAATCTGAGTTTCAGCTACTTATCAACTTGTCATTATAACATCTGAGTTTCAGCTACTTATCAACTTGTCATTATAACATCTGAGTTTCAGCTACTTATCAACTTGTCA
>NW_013927707.1:0-231 GCF_000517525.1 Limulus polyphemus | reverse complement strand
AGTCTATGGAACAACATAGTCGTCCTGTTCAATCATAGAATGTCTATGTTGTTCCTTGCCGGTCACAGGACGATTTTGTTGTTCCATACCAATCATAGAGTGTCTATATTGTCCCATGCCAATCACAGAAAGTCTATATTGTTCCATACCAATCATAGAGTGTGTATGTTGTTCCTTGCCAGTCACAGAACGACTTTGTCGTTCCATACCAATCATAGAGTGTCTTTGTTG
>NW_013927706.1:0-202 GCF_000517525.1 Limulus polyphemus | reverse complement strand
GTGCCAAATCATGTAGTCTGGCCTTTAGCGAACTTAGTTCTTCATCCGATACTGGTTTATGTTTAGTAAGTTGAGCATATAAAACTTCAAATTCTGTGAAAATCTTCTCTCTCTGGATATTGATAGTAGATACACAAAACTGCTTCAGAGAGGCAGTAGTCTGAAAGATTAATAATGTGCTTTTTAGAGTCACTCAACGCAC
>NW_013927705.1:0-203 GCF_000517525.1 Limulus polyphemus | reverse complement strand
GAATGAATGGCAGTCACTATGAAGGCAGCAGTTTTAGCCTGGGGTGATGAGTTGTCTTGATGTGTTGAAGTTAGTGAAACGCTATACTGCTTCTGCACTCCCCAACTTAAAATACAACATTTTGGTGTGTAAATCATCGCAACAACTTCAAGAATTGGTTAGCTAGTCTTTCTGACGCCAGAATCAAAATAATCAGCATGGTT
>NW_013927704.1:0-223 GCF_000517525.1 Limulus polyphemus | reverse complement strand
TCTATCTGTCTATGTGTGTGATTTGTCTACCTATCTGTTTAACTGTCTATGTGTACTTGTCTATCTGTCTATGTGTGTGTGTACTTGTCTATCTGTCTATGTGGACTTGTCTACCTATCTGTTTATCTGTCTATGTGTACTTGTCTATCTGTCTATGTGGACTTGTCTATCTGTCTATGTGTGCGTACTTGTCTGTCTGTCTATATGGACATATCTATCTGTC
>NW_013927703.1:0-203 GCF_000517525.1 Limulus polyphemus | reverse complement strand
GAAGACACAGAATTTAAAAATACTGTTCACTGTCGATAAGAAGACACAAGATTTAACGATACTGTGTACTGTCACTAACAATCCACAATATTTAACGAAACTGTGTACTGTCAAAAAGAAGACAAAATATTTAACAATACTGTGTACTGTCAATAGGAAGACACAAGATTTAACGATACTGTGTACTATCAATAACAAGCCAT
>NW_013927702.1:0-203 GCF_000517525.1 Limulus polyphemus | reverse complement strand
AATAGTGCCAATATATTCTCTTGTAAAACAGAAGAGAACATGTAAATGCTCAGCAATCTCATAGTCTTCAATAAAAACCACAATAAGGTTCTAACACAGAATGTTTGAAAGGGGAGTTATAAATTGTGAGACCAAAAGCCAACACATATTGTGTGAAGCACAATCAGCATGCAAAGCATGCTAATGTTATGGGGATTTGGGGG
>NW_013927701.1:0-201 GCF_000517525.1 Limulus polyphemus | reverse complement strand
TAATATGTGTACTATCACTAACAAGCCACAAGATTTAACGATAGTGTGTACTGTCAATAAGAAGACACAAGATTTAACAATACTGTGTACAGTCAATAAGAAGACACAAGATTTAACGATACTGTGTACTGTCAATAAGAAGACACAAGATTTAACAATACTGTGTACTGTCGATAAGAAGACACAAGATTTAACGATACT
>NW_013927700.1:0-200 GCF_000517525.1 Limulus polyphemus | reverse complement strand
ATATTGTGTCTTCTTATTGACAGTACAAAGTATCGTTAAATCTTTTGTCCTTTTATTGACAGGACACATTATTGTTAAATCTTGTGTCTTCTTCTTGACAGTACACAGTATAGTTAAATCTTGTGTCTTCTTATTTACAGTACACAGTATCGTTAAATCTTAGTGTTCTTATTATTGTACAGTACACAGTATCGTTAAAT
>NW_013927699.1:0-202 GCF_000517525.1 Limulus polyphemus | reverse complement strand
ATGTGTTGTTGTATCTAACCTGGGACTGACAGGAGTTGTGGTAAGTATTTAATGTGTTTTGTATCTAATTTGGTACTGGCACGGGTTGTTGAAAGTCTTTAATGTGTTGTTGTATCTAACATGATAAATGGCAGGAGTTCTTGTAAGTATTTTATTTGTTTTTGTATCTAACCTGGTACTGACACGGGTTGTTGAAAGTCTT
>NW_013927698.1:0-201 GCF_000517525.1 Limulus polyphemus | reverse complement strand
GACTCTTGGAGCCACATAATTATAATGTATAACTTCTCTCTGTATCGGTAACTTATTAAAAAGTCTTGGAGCCACATAATTATAATGTATAACTTCTCTCGGTATTGGTAACTTATTAAAGACTCTTGGAGCCACATAATTATAACATCTCTCTGTATTGGTAACTTATTAAACAGTCTTGGAGCCACATAATTATAAACT
>NW_013927697.1:0-202 GCF_000517525.1 Limulus polyphemus | reverse complement strand
CGATACTGTGTACTGTCAATAAGAAGACACAAGATTTAACAATACTGTGTACTGTCAATAAGAAGACACAAGATTTAGCAAGACTGTGTACTATCAAAAAAGACACACGATTTAGAAATACTGTGTACTGTCAATAAAAGACACAAGATTTAACGATACTGTGTACTGTCATAAAGAACACATAAGATTTAACGATACTGTG
>NW_013927696.1:0-203 GCF_000517525.1 Limulus polyphemus | reverse complement strand
TTAGTGTATGTAACTCATGTACTTTTAAAGTATGGTACAACTAACGTGTTAATGTATATTACCCATGTACTGAAAGAATGGTACAACTAACGTGTTAGTGTATGTTATCCATGTACTGGTAAAGTATGGTAAAACCATATTGTAAATATATGTTACCCATGTCTTGTTAAAGTATGGTACCACCACCGTGTTAGTGTATGTTA
>NW_013927695.1:0-331 GCF_000517525.1 Limulus polyphemus | reverse complement strand
GCTGCTCAGTGCAGTGTGGAGTACTACAAATATTATCTATTCAGTTTATTTGATGATATCTAATGCTGCCCAGTGCAGTGTGGAGTACTACAAATATTATCTATTCAGTTTATTTGATGATATCTAATGCTGCCCAGTGCAGCATGGAGTACTACTACAAATTTACAGGCTCACCAGCATGCTACTTATCATCCAATAGCGTCATGTGAATCTTCACAGGCTCATGAAAGACCTACTTATCATCCAAGAACGTCATGTGAATCTTCACAAGTTCATGAAAGACCTACTTATCATCCAATAGCGTCATGTGAATCTTCACAGGCTCATGAAA
>NW_013927694.1:0-203 GCF_000517525.1 Limulus polyphemus | reverse complement strand
ATATAAAAATATGGATTAAACCATGGGGTATAAATGTTGATATAAACAACAAACAAACAATTAGTAGCATTCCATATAATAAAAAGTTGTCCCAAATATGTACTAAACCATGGAGTATAAATGTTGATATAAACAACAAACAAACAATTAGTAGCATTCCATATAAAAATATGGATTAAACCATGGGGTATAAATGTTGATAC
>NW_013927693.1:0-203 GCF_000517525.1 Limulus polyphemus | reverse complement strand
GATAACTGGAATTACACCTAAGTGTTCATGGAGTAGTTGTACCAAGTAAGGCTAAAGATGAGTATGGGGGTTATAAATTCTGTATATAGTGTTACACCTAAGTGTTCATGGAGTAGTTGTACCATGTAAGGCTAAAGATGAATTTGGTAGTTACAAATTCGGTAACTAGAGTGACACCTAAGTGTTCATGGAGTAGTTGTACC
>NW_013927692.1:0-202 GCF_000517525.1 Limulus polyphemus | reverse complement strand
TGAGTAAAGTAGACAGTAATCTTCACTACACACTGAACAACTGAGTAAAGTGACAGCAATCTACACCATACAATAAACAACTGAGTAAAGTGACAGTAATCTACACTACACACTAAACAACTGAGTAAAGTGACAGTAATCTACACTACACACTGAACAACTGAGTAAAGTGACAGTAGTCTACACTAAACACTGAACAACT
>NW_013927691.1:0-225 GCF_000517525.1 Limulus polyphemus | reverse complement strand
CAGACCTAACCTATCCTAACTTGGTACTGTCTATCCATTAAATCAGTATAACTTATCCTAACTTGGTACAGTCTATCCATTAAATCAGACCTAACCTATCCTAACTTGGTACTGTCTATCCATTAAATCAGTCTAACCTATCCTAACTTGGTACTGTCTATCCATTAAATCAGTATAACTTATCCTAACTTGGTACAGTCTATCCATTAAATCAGCCTAACCTAT
>NW_013927690.1:0-437 GCF_000517525.1 Limulus polyphemus | reverse complement strand
GCTATACACTTGGTATTTTTCCAAAATTTCGTGAAAAATTTGATTTTCATATAATTGTTCTCGAAAGATGCCCTTGATGTATACAGTAGAAAATGGTATTCTTTTCAGAATTATTTTCAATATTTAAGCCAGGATTTGCTGTTGAAAATGTCCGTTATCTTTGATTTTACTCTACTTCTCAAGAAAAGACAGTTAATAGATAAAAAATTTTTCTTTTAAAGCCATTTAAAATTTAATAATCTAGACAAGACGTAATAATCATTTGGGAAGAAAACCGCACTTAAAGATAGACAAAATTCTTAGTGACAACATTTATTCTTTCTGGAGCGTTTTTAGCAATATAGTAACTTTCCTTAAAGTACTAACGCTTTATAATTGATCTTTCTTAGGAAGTAAAGATAATCGGAGATGTCATACTTAAGTTTATCTTAAAATAC
>NW_013927689.1:0-203 GCF_000517525.1 Limulus polyphemus | reverse complement strand
CAATGATATATTTATATATATATGTAAAAATAAAACTTCTGTTTAAACATTCACATCGATACATATATGCATGGTGAATAAAGACTTCTTATTAAAAATTCACACTGATATATATGGTAAATAAAACTTCTCATTAAACATTCATATCGATATATATATGGTAAATAAAAACTCCTGATTAAACATTCACATCGATATTATAT
>NW_013927688.1:0-203 GCF_000517525.1 Limulus polyphemus | reverse complement strand
CAAACACATGTAGATATGGTGTAAATATATGAGGTAATTAACAAACTGGTTGCAAACTAAAGTCAACAGTGGGTCATAGAACGATAATTGTTATTGGATCTATTTAATCCACTCGGACTTGAGGAAACCAATGAAGATATGTTGTAAATAGATGAATTATTAAACACATTGTCTGCAGACTAAAGTCAACAGTGGGTCATAGA
>NW_013927687.1:0-203 GCF_000517525.1 Limulus polyphemus | reverse complement strand
TTTTGGCTGGCATTGATTTTACTGTTTTTTTGTCTTCAGTTACATTTTCAACAAAAAATACTTTTAAGAAAAAAATATTCAAACTAAATCCAAGATCTAAAAGACCATGGAGTCTTCTATTGAAATAAACGACACCTTTTGTATTGTTTTTTTCTCTGGGTTAGCAAAAGTTCAATTTTGTTTTACCTTTTATGATTATATAA
>NW_013927686.1:0-205 GCF_000517525.1 Limulus polyphemus | reverse complement strand
GAAAGAAAAGAAACAAGAAGAACGCGAAAAAACAAGAAGAGAGATTACAGCAGTTGTTGGAGGAGAAGGAAAAGAAACGAAAAAAACAAGAATGAGATTACGGCAGTTGTTGGAGGAGAGAGAAAAGAAACAAAAAGAACGCGAAAAAAAAGAAGAGAGACTACAGCAGTGGTTGGGGGAGAAAGAAAAGAAACAAGAAGAACGC
>NW_013927685.1:0-203 GCF_000517525.1 Limulus polyphemus | reverse complement strand
ATTGAAAGACATAGTATTGTTAAATCTTGTGTCTTCTTATTGACAGTACACAGTATAGTTAAATATTGTGTCTTCTTATAGACAGTACACAGTATCGTTAAATCTTGTGCCTTCTTATTGATAGTACACAGTATTGTTAAATCGTGTGTCTTCTTATTGGCAGTACACAGTTTTGTTAAATAGTGTGTCTTCTTATTTACAGT
>NW_013927684.1:0-203 GCF_000517525.1 Limulus polyphemus | reverse complement strand
TGACGTAATTAGCTAGAAGGTGAGTTAGCGTTTAATTGTAAACCAAAATTTCATAGATTAACTAAACAATAGAAAGAATAATAAAGTGAACTGAAAACAAAACTACAAAGAAATAAATAGAATTTGCTACCTCACATTCCTTGCTCTTTCGAAAAAAGGGATTACGTTAATCAATCCTAAATTCCCAATTTTCGTATCCTTAC
>NW_013927683.1:0-203 GCF_000517525.1 Limulus polyphemus | reverse complement strand
ATGGACCACAGTATTAACAGGTATATCACACATTTAGGAAACAGTGGTACTAAATAATATCATTATATATAAAAATGCACCACAGTATTAACAGGTATATCACACATTTAGGAAACAGTGGTACAAAATACTATCATTTTATATAAAAATGGACCACAGTTTTAACAGGTATATCACAGATTTAGGAAACAGTGGTACTAAAT
>NW_013927682.1:0-203 GCF_000517525.1 Limulus polyphemus | reverse complement strand
GTACTGCAGTGAAGCATTTTGTTATTCTTTGTTTCTCTATTTCTTCTTACCAGTACGTACGGAATTGATGCATCTTATCGAAATTTGGTACGTAGTTTCACTAGTTTGATCCGAAATTACATGTAAAGTTTCACCATGCTACTCTTCGTTGTTAGGGAGTTATGGCAGGTTTTGCGTTTTGTACCAGTATTTCATTAAATTTC
>NW_013927681.1:0-202 GCF_000517525.1 Limulus polyphemus | reverse complement strand
TTAGAAGTGTCACATGTATACACTAGTGGTCAGTGTTTTTGTTAGATGTATTAGAAGTGTCATCATGTATACACTAGTGATCAGTGTTTTTGTTAGATATATTTTAGAAGTGTCATCATGTATACACTAGTGGTCAGTGTTTTTGTTAGATGTATTAGAAGTGTCATCATGTATACACTAGTGATCAGTGTTTTTGTTAGAT
>NW_013927680.1:0-203 GCF_000517525.1 Limulus polyphemus | reverse complement strand
CATGATCATTTTAACCTTTCTGTTAATAAGAGTAGCTGGTTAATATAAGCCGAGAACCCAATCTCTGTACAACAAAGTGAGAATGGTTCTCCATGGGTGGTAAAAATACATACAAAGGCTAACGTGACATTCAGGTCGTTATTATTTTAGTACTTACCCCTTTCTTGGTTGGGTTCTGTAATCGTTAGACTGTCTGTATTTTG
>NW_013927679.1:0-359 GCF_000517525.1 Limulus polyphemus | reverse complement strand
TCGTGTAAGGCTTTGATTTACTAAGGTTGGTATGTCATAAAATCACTGTTCGCACAGATTACAGCCCCTGGATAGAAGTATATACGAGGCCTTTCAAGAAGTATTATAACGCAGCAGCTGACGGTTGGCTAAAGAACAATCCTGGAAAAACAATGTGCAGATTTATACCATTTTCCACACAAAAATTGATACAATCTAAGCTGATATGTGACTCATGATTATCAAGGAGAAGAACAATAGGATGACCCTTAGAACATTTGACTGTCTTCACAATATGTTCCATGAATTTTAGAAAATTATAATCGGTCATCCCACCTGAAGGATATGCTGCACCGATACATCCAGCTGGTCTCCCGTTT
>NW_013927678.1:0-203 GCF_000517525.1 Limulus polyphemus | reverse complement strand
AAGATTTAACGATACTGTGTACTGTCAATAAGAAGACACAAGATTTAACGATACTGTGTACTGTCAATAAGAAGACACAATATTCAACGATATTGTGTACTGTCAGTAAGAAAACACAAGATTTAACAATAATGTGTCCTGTCAATAAGAAGACACAAGATTTAACGATACTGTGTAATGTCAATAAGAAGACACAATTTCAG
>NW_013927677.1:0-203 GCF_000517525.1 Limulus polyphemus | reverse complement strand
GTTTGGGAATAACAAAGGCCAAGTTCCGGTAACTGTTAAAAGAGAGGTTGAGCTGATTGGGTGCCATCGGGCTGAAGTCAAGCCGACTGAAAAAGCTGATGATGATGAAATGAAACTAAATACAGATATCAAAGCAGAACAGGAGAAAGACCAGGATTTGAGGCCAATGATTAATTTTCTAAAAGCGAGTGTTGTGCGTCCTG
>NW_013927676.1:0-203 GCF_000517525.1 Limulus polyphemus | reverse complement strand
AGTCTGATATTTTACACATACAACAATGAGCAGTTTATGTACAAGGAAAATGTCAGACCATATTTATACATAGTTATTTGTTGGTCCATTACCTCTATTTAATGGTTTGATATTTTACACATACAACAATGAACAGTTTATGTACAAGGAAAATGTCAGACCATATTTATACATAGTTATTTGTTGGTCCATTACCTCCATTT
>NW_013927675.1:0-276 GCF_000517525.1 Limulus polyphemus | reverse complement strand
GTGTTGAACACTGACCTTCTGTTACTATCGTCAACACATCTAGTGTTTGTCAGTGTTCAACACGAAATGAAACTTCTGTTACTATTGTCAACACATCTAGTGTTTGTCAGTGTTCAACACGTAATCAAACTTCTGTTACTATCGTCAACACATCTAGTGTTTGTCAGTGTTCAACACGTAATCAAACTTCTGTTACTATCGTCAACACACCTAGTGTCTGTTTGATTACGTGTTGAACACAACACATCTAGTGTTTGTCAGACGATAGTAACAGAA
>NW_013927674.1:0-203 GCF_000517525.1 Limulus polyphemus | reverse complement strand
CAGTTACAATATGTTATTTGTGTCGAGTCAGTAACAATATATTATTTGTGTCGACTCAATTACAATATGTTATTTGTGTTGAACCAGTAACAATGTGTTATTTGTGTTCAACCAGTAACAATGTGTTATTTGTGTCGAGTCGGTAACAATGTGTTATTTGTGTCGACTCAGTAACAATATGTTATTTGTGTCGACTCAGTAAA
>NW_013927673.1:0-203 GCF_000517525.1 Limulus polyphemus | reverse complement strand
AACACTTTTAATTGTTTACCATAATGGCCAGTATCTCATCTTTCAGTTCTTTGTGTAGTGTACATTGTCTCTACACTTTCAATGGTTTACCATAGTGGCCAGTATCTCATCTTTCAGTCCTTTGTGTGGTGTACATTGTCTCTATACTTTCAGTTGTTTACCATAGTGGCTAGTATCTCATCTTTCAGTTCTTTGTGTGGTGT
>NW_013927672.1:0-203 GCF_000517525.1 Limulus polyphemus | reverse complement strand
TATAGCGCAACTGTTGAAGTTGAGTGTATCGGTAAAGTTATATTCAGAAAGAATAAACCAGTTTTATTAAGTAAGGACTTGTGTCGCTAAAGTTTCGTCGGAATGAAGTTACGGAAAGTTAATTAATAAACGAAGACGTAACAATATTTATTATTAGTTATAGCCGACTAGTTTCAGTAACATGGTTACCATCATCAGACATC
>NW_013927671.1:0-203 GCF_000517525.1 Limulus polyphemus | reverse complement strand
ATCCATTAGAAACTATCAGAACATAGTTTAACATTTCAAGAAGGTAGTTTAGTTCAGGGATCATAGTTAAGTCAGACTTTTAAACTAACCTTCTAGAAATATTAAAATGGATTATCTTGTGAGGCTTGAAGCAGGGAAGAGTTATTAAAAACGTCCATTATTATTAATTCAACATTTTAATTAAGAATAGTTTTTGATTGAAA
>NW_013927670.1:0-398 GCF_000517525.1 Limulus polyphemus | reverse complement strand
TGCGAAGTTGATCTAGTGTAATAATTACTTCTATAATTTCTCTTAGCTTAAATATTTCCAATCATAACATAACTTTTCCATTAATTACATTTTAAACTCTAATCACATATTTTTTTGTGTTGGGTGCTGCATTTGAGCAACCAATGTTTAATCGATATGATAGTGGAACAGCTTATTGTTATAATTCTAATTCCTGTCTCAAAAAAAAAAGAATGGAGGAGGATCGTTGGCTGAAATAAAAAGTTTTTATTATTATCTGGAGAGTAAAGGTAGTTTATTGCCACGTAAAATCCCTTCAACAACGTAACGAATTTCTTGATTAAATAAAAGTTTTTAGTCTTAATTATGAATGTGTTTAAATGGAATTTAATTCGTCTGCATGAGTAACTTGGTAAAAC
>NW_013927669.1:0-203 GCF_000517525.1 Limulus polyphemus | reverse complement strand
GTTCTACCAGTTTGATATTTTTCCCTGAAATTGATCTTAAAATTCTCCGTAGCCGTGACTCTTTCCCATCTTTCCTT
This sequence comes from Limulus polyphemus, assembly GCF_000517525.1. Taxonomy (NCBI): domain Eukaryota; kingdom Metazoa; phylum Arthropoda; class Merostomata; order Xiphosura; family Limulidae; genus Limulus; species Limulus polyphemus. Next base: position 126 of record NW_013927669.1, on the reverse strand, counting down.
TAATATCGTTGTTCTTCTCACATAGCCGAGAAACTTGAACTGAACAATGATTGTGCTCTTACGGGTTGCAATGGTGAAGCCAAATTTTGGCGGGTCAGCCAAATTATTGCCGCGGGTCATAGGTTG
>NW_013927668.1:0-204 GCF_000517525.1 Limulus polyphemus | reverse complement strand
TTAAGTTTTCTTAATTATATATCTTAAAGACTTAAAAAACATTGTGTTTTTTTTTCTTTAGTGAATGAGATGGCCTAGATGGACCAATAAATCCTTGTTGTTCTTAAATTGTATTTTCCACAAAAGGGGGCCAAAGACTGTCTGGAGGGGTCACATGTTTTAACCACTCACACCACTATATAATAGTGTTGTCAATCAGTCAGT
>NW_013927667.1:0-202 GCF_000517525.1 Limulus polyphemus | reverse complement strand
GAGCTTTTATTCGCTCAACGGCCCTACGTCTTCATCAGATGTTTAACGGTTTACCAATCAGATTTGGTTCTTAGTCACATATAGTGATTTATCAAATTTATTAATTTTTCCTCATCCTGTACAACTTTGAAACATTTGAAATAAAAATATTTTTTGTTGGCCTGTGCTCAAAAGAACAAAAATATGAATATGTAAACCCCAT
>NW_013927666.1:0-261 GCF_000517525.1 Limulus polyphemus | reverse complement strand
TATAGTATTGTTGATTTTCTTACTAAGGGAATGTGGAATATTTTATATGTACAGTATTGTTAATTTTCCTACTAAAAAAATGTGGAATATTTTATATCTTTGGCATTGTTGATTTTCCTACTAAAGGAATGTTGAATATTTTATATCTATAGTATTGTTTATTTTATTACTAAAAAAATTTTGAATATTTTATATCTATAGTAAATATTTTATATCTATAGTATTGTTGATTTTTCTACTAAAGGAATGTTGAATATTTTA
>NW_013927665.1:0-317 GCF_000517525.1 Limulus polyphemus | reverse complement strand
ATCAATTTAGGAACCCTCTGGTAACAAGAAATCGAAAAACAATCTTTTGTTACTGCTTCACTGCCGTATGTATACTACTCTTTTATTGGTTTTTCTGAAAGGGTCGTTTTATGTTACAAAAGTCGCAAAAATGATAATAGAAGGCTAGAATTTTGCATGTAAATACGCAAGTATGCAACGAACGTTCATACAAAATTTGGAGATGATCCGTCAAATGGAACGACGTACTGGTACAAAACGCAAAACCTTCCATATCTCCTTTAAAACAAACAGTAGGAAGGTAAAACTCTGCATATTACTACGCAACGTTAAAGTGT
>NW_013927664.1:0-204 GCF_000517525.1 Limulus polyphemus | reverse complement strand
TAGATATTGGCTAAACGTTAAATAAACAATGTTTGGTACTGATTAATGATTAGACAAACAATGTTTGTTACTGGCTAATGATTAGATGAACAATGTTTGGTATAGGCAAATGGTTAGATGAACAATGTTTGGTATTGACTAATGGTTAGATGAACAATATTTGGTATTGGCTAAGGGTTAGATGATTAATGGTAGATATTGGCT
>NW_013927663.1:0-203 GCF_000517525.1 Limulus polyphemus | reverse complement strand
TTTTTATTAATTTAGAAATCAGTGATTAGTTTTGTTCACACAAGGATGTAAAATTTTGAACTTCCTGCATAGCAGTAGTCAGTTAAGGTTGGCTTGTGTTGTCAATCTTGCTAAACAGTTCTTGTTACACTTCTGTTATTGTTGCATGGTTTGCTACTTCTGCTTGCAAATGCCTTTATTTTTGTGGAGTATAGTGTAAAAAC
>NW_013927662.1:0-222 GCF_000517525.1 Limulus polyphemus | reverse complement strand
TAGAGTATGATCGGATGTAGTGGTATGGACTGAAGTATAATGAGATGGTGAGGTCATCACATAGAGTATGATCGGATGTAGTGGTATGGACTCTAATGTAATGAGATGGTGAGGTCTTCACGTAGAGTATGATCCGATGTAGTGTTATGGACTGAATTATATTGAGATGGTGAGGTCATCACTTAGAGTATGATCGGATGTAATGGTATGGGACTGAAATAT
>NW_013927661.1:0-203 GCF_000517525.1 Limulus polyphemus | reverse complement strand
AAATAGTTTATAAAAATATCTTATTAGAGACCACGTAACCAACAGTCATGGATCCATGAGCAGTTTCATGTACAAATAGTTTATAAAGATATCTTATTAGGGACTTCCTAACCAACAGTCATGGATCCATGAGCAGTTTGGTGTACAAATAGTTTACAAAAATATGTTATTAGAGACCACGTAACCAACAGTCATGGATCCAT
>NW_013927660.1:0-203 GCF_000517525.1 Limulus polyphemus | reverse complement strand
TCTTCAGTCAGCGAGATGCCACGACGTTAAGTCTACCATAGTCTTCAGTCAGCAGGATGCCACGACGTTAAGTGCACTCTAGCCTTCAGTCAGCAAGATGCCGCGACGTTAAGTCTACCCTAGTCTTCAGTCAGCGAGATGCCACGACGTTAAGTCTACCCTAGTCTTCAGTCAGCAGGATGCCACGACGTTAAGTCTACTCT
>NW_013927659.1:0-202 GCF_000517525.1 Limulus polyphemus | reverse complement strand
TTGTCACGTTGTGAGCATCCTATTTATATACCAGAAAAAAAAATATCTAGTAAATGCTAGGGCATTCACGAAGGAACAAGATACTTCCAGAAAATAGGCGGCGTGACAATAGTCACGTGACCATCTGAAGCAACAGTTTCTTACTTCTTATTGTTTTATTTTCCTATTCATATGACTTGCGTGTTATACTGTTACAAGATTT
>NW_013927658.1:0-203 GCF_000517525.1 Limulus polyphemus | reverse complement strand
CTTTCTTTTTCCTCCAACAACTGCTGTAATTTCTCTTCTTGTTTCTTTTCTTTTTCCTCCAACAACTGCTGTAGTCTCTCTTCTTGTTTTTTTCTCGTTCTTCTTGTTTTTTTCCTCCAACAATTGCTGTAATTTCTCTTCTTGTTTCTTTTCTTTTTCCTCCAACAACTGCTGTAATTTCTCTTCTTGTTTCTTTTCTTTTT
>NW_013927657.1:0-203 GCF_000517525.1 Limulus polyphemus | reverse complement strand
ATTATAACACAATTTACATTACAGTTATGACAGTATACTATTATAACACAATTCATATTACAGTTATGACAGTATACTATTGTTACGTCTCCGTTTGTTAATTAACTTTCCGTAACTTTGTTCCAACGAAACATTAACGACACAAGTCTTTACTTAATAAAACTGGTTTATTCTTTCCGAATATAACTCTGCGATACACTTAG
>NW_013927656.1:0-203 GCF_000517525.1 Limulus polyphemus | reverse complement strand
CTCAATAAGAAGACACTAGGTTTAACGACACTGTGTACTGTTAATAAGAAGATACAAGATTTAACGATACTGTGTACTGTAAATAAGAAGACACAAGATTTAACTATACTGTGTACTCTCAATAAGAAGACATAAGATTTAACAACACTGTGTACTGTCAATAAAAAGACACAAGATTTAACAATACTGTGTACTATCAATAA
>NW_013927655.1:0-370 GCF_000517525.1 Limulus polyphemus | reverse complement strand
TAAAGAGAGTATGGTGGTTATATATTCGGTAACTAGAGATACTCCTAGGTGTTTATGGATTAGTTGTACCAAGTAAGGCTACAGATGAGTATGGTGGTTATAAATACTGTAACTAGAGTTAACCTAGATGTTTATGGAGTAGTTGTACCAAGTAAGGCTACAGATGAGTATGGTGGTTATAAATACTGTAACTAGAGTTATTCTCTAGTTACCGAATTTATAACCACCATATTCATCTTTATCCTTACTTGGTACAACTACTCCATGAACACCTGTTACACCTAAGTGTTAATGGAGTAGTTTTACCAAGCAAGGCTAAAGATGAGTATGGTGGTTATAAATTCCGTAACTAGAGTTACACCTAGGTGTT
>NW_013927654.1:0-203 GCF_000517525.1 Limulus polyphemus | reverse complement strand
TAACCAGAGTATGAAGAACTCACTGGCCAAGACAGTTATGAGAGATAACTAGAGTATGACGAACTCACTGTCCAAGACAGTTATGAGAGAGAACTAGAGTATGACGAACTCACTGGCCAAGATAGTTATGAGAGATAACTAGAGTATGACGAACTCACTGTCCAAGACAGTTATGAGAGAGAACTAGAGTATGACGAACTCAC
>NW_013927653.1:0-204 GCF_000517525.1 Limulus polyphemus | reverse complement strand
AATGTATACACTCCAGCATATTTATAAAATAATTGACTAAAACCAGAATGTGTAGACTTCAGCATATTTGTAAAATAATTTCTTTAACCAGAATGTATATACTTCAGCATATTTGTAAAATAATTTTTTTAATCAGAATGTATATACTTCAGCATATTTATAAAATAATTCACTAAAACCAGAATGTGTAGACTTCAGTATATC
>NW_013927652.1:0-203 GCF_000517525.1 Limulus polyphemus | reverse complement strand
TGAAATAAAGTACTTTGAAAGTTCAAAGAAATGATATTGAAGTACCGAAAAGCTTTCTTACTATCATATCTACAGTAACGTTCAAATGCGCACGCGCTCGGGCTCGGTTGAACGAGAGTGACCACCAAAAAGTGTGAGATAGTTTATGGACAATGTACAAAGTTTACGCTGCTGACCCCATGGTTTATTCGGCACAAAAAAAC
>NW_013927651.1:0-203 GCF_000517525.1 Limulus polyphemus | reverse complement strand
TTAGACAATTCTTCGTGCAACCACTGTACTGTAAACAAGCAGATAAATTCTCTACTGCTGAGGCCAGGATTACAATAAATTTCGTGTTAATCTTGGCTTGTTTGTTTGATATCGATGGTTTCAAGTTAATAGGGTAATTGGAAAAAATGGTGATTTATTACTTTATGTTTGGCATGTTTCTAATTCAACATAGGAAATAGATG
>NW_013927650.1:0-518 GCF_000517525.1 Limulus polyphemus | reverse complement strand
TACTACTTTATTAGTGTAATTGTTCTGACAGTGTAATACTCTGTATTTGTACTACTTTATAAGTGTAATTGTTCTCACAGTGTAATACTCTGTATTTGTTCTACTTTATAAGTGTAATTGCTCTAACAGTGTAATACTCTGTATTGGTGCTACTTTCTTAGTGAATTACACTAAGAAAGTAGTACAAATACAGAGTATTACACTGTCAGAACAATTACACTAAGAAAGTAGCACCAATACAGAGTATTACACTGTTAGAGCAATTACACTAAGAAAGTAGCACCAATACAGAGTATTACACTGTTAGAGCAATTAATTATGACAGTATAATACTCTGTATTGGTGCTACTTTCTTAGTGTAATTGTTATGACAGTGCAATACTTTGTATTGGTACTACTTTCTTAGTGTAATTGTTCTGACAGTGTAATACTCTGTATTTGTACTACTTTCTTAGTGTAATTGTCCTGACAGTGTAATACTCTGTATTTGTACTACTTTCTTAGTGTAATTGCTCTAA
>NW_013927649.1:0-203 GCF_000517525.1 Limulus polyphemus | reverse complement strand
AACATTCTTGAATTGTACTCATCTTTCATCCAATATCCTCTCAACATTCTTGAATTGTACTCATCTTTCATATGACATCCTCTCAACATTCTTGAATTGAACTCATCTTTTATCCAATATCCTCTCAACATTCTTGAATTGTACTCATCTTTCATCTGACATCCTCTCAACATTCTTGAATTGTACTCATCTTTCATATGACA
>NW_013927648.1:0-203 GCF_000517525.1 Limulus polyphemus | reverse complement strand
CAGCAACAACCACGTCAGTGTTAAGCTAGCACATGAATAACTAGATCTTCAACAACCACGTCAGCGTTAAGCTAGCACATCAATAACTAGATCACCAACAACCACGTCAGTGTTAAGCTAGCACATGAATAACTAGACCAGTAACAACCACGTCAGTGTTAAGCTAGCACATGAATAACTAGATCAGCAACAACCACGTCAGT
>NW_013927647.1:0-203 GCF_000517525.1 Limulus polyphemus | reverse complement strand
ATATATCTAGTAAATGCTAGGACATCACGAAGGAACAAGATATTTCTAGAAAATAGGTGGCGTGACACTAGTCACGTGACCTCGCTGACGCAACACTACCCCCTCCTTAGTATTGTTCGTCCTGAACAATAGCCACATACAATAAACCAATAACAATTAACAATAACTTAATTAACTGTACAGAATTACAAACACAAAATTAC
>NW_013927646.1:0-201 GCF_000517525.1 Limulus polyphemus | reverse complement strand
ACCCCACTGATCCTATTCTTTCAAATGGAAAAGTCCTCATTTATCACAGTTCTCTACTTTCCATCAGTTTTTTACCCCACTGATCATATTCTCTCAAATGGAAAAGTCCTCATTTATCACAGTTCTCTACTTTCCATCAGTTTTTTACCCCACTGATCATATTCTCTCAAATGGAAAAGTCCTCATTTATCACAGTTCTCT
>NW_013927645.1:0-203 GCF_000517525.1 Limulus polyphemus | reverse complement strand
TAAAAGACCCTTTTTACTCTTCAGACACTCTTTCTGTTTGGTGCACATTAGTAAAATATCCTTTCTACTCTCTAAATACTCTTTTTGTTTGGTGCACATTAGTATCAGCTCCTTTTGACTTTCTAAACACTCTTTCTGTTTGGTGCACATTGTAAAAGATCCTGTCTATTCTGCAAACACTCTTTCTGTTTGGTACACATTAA
>NW_013927644.1:0-229 GCF_000517525.1 Limulus polyphemus | reverse complement strand
TGTGGTTTACCACTTTACTGTACTGGTTTGTGGTTTACCACTTTACTGGACTGTATGTGATTTACTACTTTACTGTACTGTATGTGGTTTACCACTTTACTGTACTGTATGTGGTTTACCACTTTACTGTAGTGTTTGTGGTTTACCACTTTACTGTAATGTTTGTGGTTTACCACTTTACTGGACTGTTTGTGGTTTACCACTTTACTGTACTGTTTGTGGCTTACCA
>NW_013927643.1:0-203 GCF_000517525.1 Limulus polyphemus | reverse complement strand
GGACATTGGGACAGGAATTGGCAAAGTTTTGTAATATCTGTCAAGATGACTGGGATGTCTTACTCCCTCCACTGTTGATGGCCTATAGGACAGCAGAGCATGAAACCACTGGATACACTCCGGCAAAGTTGATTATTGGTCGGGAACTTCGGTTGCCAGTGGATCTGTTAACAGGACGCCCACCTTATGAAGAGTTGCCTGAG
>NW_013927642.1:0-203 GCF_000517525.1 Limulus polyphemus | reverse complement strand
TACTGTGTCCTGTCAATAAGAAGATACAGGATTTATCAATACTGTGTCCTGTCAATAAGAAGATACAGGATTTATCAATACTGTGTACTGTCAATAAGAAGAAACATAATTTAACAATACTGTGTCCTGTCAATAAGAAGAAAAAGGATTTATCAATACTGTGTACTGTCAATAAGAAGACACAAGATATAACGATACTGTGT
>NW_013927641.1:0-203 GCF_000517525.1 Limulus polyphemus | reverse complement strand
TATCTCACCATTAGCCAATACCAAACATTGTTCATCTAACCATTAGCCAGTAACAAACATTGTTTATCAAATCATTAGCCAATACCAAACATTGTTCATCTCACCCTTAGCCAATACCGAACATTCTTACCATTTTATGAGAAACATTATTCATCTAACCATTAGCCAATATCGAACATTTTTCATCTAAACATTAGCCAATG
>NW_013927640.1:0-203 GCF_000517525.1 Limulus polyphemus | reverse complement strand
GGATAACATACACTAAAACGTTGGTTGTACCATACTTTACCAGTACATGGGTAACATACACTAACACGTTGGTTGTACCATACTTTACCAGTACATCGATAACATACACTAACACGGTGGTTGTACCATACTTTACCAGTACATGGATAACACTCACTAACACGTTGGTTGTACCATACTTTAACAGAACATGGATAACATTC
>NW_013927639.1:0-203 GCF_000517525.1 Limulus polyphemus | reverse complement strand
TATTGTTAAACAAGTTGCAGAAGCATTGTTAACATTAACAACTTCAGAAAACAAGTGACAGAAGCATTGTTAGCATTGTTAAACAAGTGACAGAAGCATTGTTAACATTGTTAAACAAGTGACAGAAGCATTGTTAACATTAACAACTTCAGAAAACAAGTGACAGAAGCATTGTTAACATTGTTAAACAAGTGACAGAAGCA
>NW_013927638.1:0-404 GCF_000517525.1 Limulus polyphemus | reverse complement strand
GATGTTAATGGATTGTTAATGTAATTATTGTTCACAACAACAACAAATCATACTGATGTTAGTGGATTGTTAACGTAGTTATTGTTCACAAAACAACAAATCATACTACTGTTAATGTATTGTTAACGTAGTTATTGTTCACAAAACAACAAATCATACTACTGTTAATGTATTGTTAACGTAGTTATTGTTCACAAAACAACATTTGGATTGTTAATGTAGTTATTGTTCATAACAACAACAAATCATACTGATGTTAGTGGATTGTTAATGTAGTTATTGTTCACAACAACAAATCATACTGATGTTAATGGATTGTTAAAGTAGTTATTGTTCACAACAAATCATACTGATGTTACGAAATTGTTAACGTAATTATTGTTCACAAATACAAATCATACTGA
>NW_013927637.1:0-581 GCF_000517525.1 Limulus polyphemus | reverse complement strand
ATAAGTTTCTTGTACCTCAAGTATAGAGTAATTATAATACAGCATAAGTTTCTTGTACCTCAAGTATAGAGTAATTATAATACAGTATAAGTTTGTTGTACCTCAAGTATAGAGTAATTATAATATAGCATAAGTTTCTTGTACCTCAAGTATAGAGTGATTATAATATAGCATAAGTTTCTTGTACCTCAAGTATAGAGTAATTATAATACAGAATAAGTTTCTTGTACCTAAAGTATAGAGTAATTTTGAGGTACAAGAAACTTATGCTATATTATGTATAGAGTAATTATAATATAGCATAAGAAACTTATGCTATATTGTAATTACTCCATACTTGAGGTACAAGAAACTAATTACTCTATACTTGAGGTACAATTATACAGAATAAGTTTCTTGTACCTCAAGTATAGAGTAATTATAATACAGCATAAGTTTGTTGTACCTATGTATAGAGTAATTATAATATAGCATAAGTTTCTTGTACCTCAAGTAGAGAGTAATTATAATAAAGCGTAAGTTTGTTGTACCTCAAGTACAAAGTAATTATAATATAGCATAGGTTTTTTTACCTCAAGTAT
>NW_013927636.1:0-202 GCF_000517525.1 Limulus polyphemus | reverse complement strand
TTTCCGGGTAAAATGTGGTCGGCGAGGTAAGCCAAAAGTGGTGCATGCCAATAGGCTTTGGCGTTATCACGGTCCAGGACATTTCAGTTGGGACGAAGTGGAAAACAGAACAAATGATGCTGCTGAAGACGTGCCACCTGAAGAAGCCACCATCGAAGAAGAAACTCTACTCAGTTTTGAGAAGGGAAATGGTGAAGCTCTT
>NW_013927635.1:0-203 GCF_000517525.1 Limulus polyphemus | reverse complement strand
TTAGATAATAATCAATTGCAAACATATACTTTGATAATAATCAATTACAAACATATACTTAAATAATAATTAATTACAAACACATACTTAAATAATAATCAATTACATACATCTACTTAGATAATAATCAATTACAAACATATACTTAGATGATAATCAATTGCAAACATATACTTAGATAATAATCAATTACAAACATATAC
>NW_013927634.1:0-203 GCF_000517525.1 Limulus polyphemus | reverse complement strand
GTCAAGCACTTGGTGGAAGTTGTCACTTATTTCCATAGTACATTTTTACTAGGCTTACAGCCTGCGTGGTCGTTATCTCATTTGTCTCAGACACTTATTGTTTGTTTGTTTGTTTTGAATTTCGCGCAAAGCTACACGAGGGCTATCTGCGCTAGCCGTCCCTAATTTAGCAGTGAAAGACTAGAGAGAAGGCAGCTAGTCAT
>NW_013927633.1:0-602 GCF_000517525.1 Limulus polyphemus | reverse complement strand
ACGATTTAGCAATACCGATAGTACACAGTTAAATCTTGTGTCTTCTTATTGACAGTACACAGTATCGTTAATTCTTGTGTTCTCTTATTGCCAGTACACAGTATCGTTAAATCTTGTGTCTTTTTATTGATACTGTGTACTGTCAATAAGAAGACACAAGATTTTACGATACTGTGTACTGTCAATAAGAAGACACAAGATTTAACAATACTGTGTACTATCAATGTTAAATCTTGTGTCTACTTATTGAAAGTACACAGTATCGTTAAATATTTTGTTTTTTTATTGACAGTACACAGTATCGTTAAATATTGCGTCTTTTTATTGATAGTACACAGTATTGTTAAATCTTGTGTCTTCTTATTGACAGTACACAGTATCGTAAAATATTGTGTCTTCGATAATGTGTACTGTCAATAAGAAGACACAAGATTTAACTATACTGTGTACTGTCTATAAGAAGACACAAGCTTTAACAATACTGTGTACTCTCAATAAGAATACACAAGATTTAACAATAATGTGTACTGTCAATAAAAAGACACAAGATTTAACGATACTGTGTACTGTAAATAAGAAGACAGAAGATTTAACAATGCTGT
>NW_013927632.1:0-222 GCF_000517525.1 Limulus polyphemus | reverse complement strand
TCGAGTTTTATCTTTATATTAATTCTTCCTAATGTTGTGTACGAAGGTCGAGTTTTATCTTTATATGATTCTTCCTAATGTTGTGTACGAAGGTCGAGTATTATCTTTATATGATTCTTCCTAATGTTGTGTACGAAGGTCGAGTTTTTATCTTTATTTTTATTATTCGTCCTAATGTTGTGTACGAAGATCGAGTTTTATCTTTATTTTTATTATGACACT
>NW_013927631.1:0-203 GCF_000517525.1 Limulus polyphemus | reverse complement strand
TTGTATTAACATCATTTATACATCTAAAATAGAAGGTATGTTATCTAACAATGAACACACTGTATTAACATCATTTATATATCTAGAATAGAAGGTATGTTATCTAACAATGAAATACTGCATTAGCATCATTTATGTATATAGAATATAAGGTATGTTATCTAACAATGAACATACTGTATTAACATCATTTATACATCTAA
>NW_013927630.1:0-202 GCF_000517525.1 Limulus polyphemus | reverse complement strand
GCGGATGGAGTCCAGGTTTTGGAGTCGGAACTGGTTTTTTTGTCTAGAACTGAGCCATTTTTTTTGGCATTTAATATTCGCTTAGAGAGTCTATTTTTCATCACCGGTGACAATTTTGTCCAAAAATGGTTCATGTGCATTACGCGCCAGAAGAGACGAAGCAACGTTCACACGTTGGAAACGATGATCATCGGAGAGTACG
>NW_013927629.1:0-203 GCF_000517525.1 Limulus polyphemus | reverse complement strand
ACCACTAAATATATATGTTTGTATAATGTAGTAATAGTAACAGAAACCACATCACTTTTACCACTAAATATATATGTTTGTATAATGTAGTAATAGTAACAGAAACTACATCACTTGTACCACTAAATATATATGTTTGTGTAATGTAGTAATAGTAACAGAAAATACATCACTTGTACCACTAAATATATATGTTTGTATAA
>NW_013927628.1:0-203 GCF_000517525.1 Limulus polyphemus | reverse complement strand
TTTTTATATTTTTAATGGCTCTTCTTCCCATTGTATAATAGCAAAGGAACCTAACTGTTAATTTTTATATTTTAATGGCCCTTCTTCCCATTGTATAATAGAAAAGGAACCTAACGGTGATTTTTATATTTTAATTGCTCTTCTTCCCATTGTATAATAGCAGAGTAACCTAACTGTTGATTTTTTATATTTTTAATGGCTCT
>NW_013927627.1:0-203 GCF_000517525.1 Limulus polyphemus | reverse complement strand
ACTATTAAGTTATCTTATGTGGCATTCATTTGCAAGGATGTTGCGATTCTATATCAGTCATTGTCATAGTTGGTAGTCTATTATAATCTTTACTTTTTTCTTGACAGCTGATCTTGCTGAAAAAAAGGAACAGGATGGAAATGTATTTTCAATAAAAATTGAAGTCGTGGTAGGTGTAAACGAGAGAGAACTAAATAATGATG
>NW_013927626.1:0-202 GCF_000517525.1 Limulus polyphemus | reverse complement strand
CAACCATGAAATCATTAACGAGTCAACAATTCTGTCAGTCAATTGATAATAATATACAAAACTATTTCCTATTCTGACGCAAATTCAAGACCACTTACAAACACTCTTCGTCCAAAATCCACCACACTATTAACTACAATAACAACTGCGTTCTAACAGATCAAGAAAAAGTCAACCTGTTCAGAGTATACTAAAAAAACTG
>NW_013927625.1:0-203 GCF_000517525.1 Limulus polyphemus | reverse complement strand
CGAAAGGAGATCATGACCTCGGCTGCACAAACCTTGTAGAGCACAGAATAAACACAGGCAATCACAGTCCAATAAAGATCCCTCCAAGGAGAATAGCTCCAGCAAAGCGACAAGAGATAGAGAAGGACATGGATGGTCTAATTAAAAAAGGGATAGTCGAGAAATCAGATAATCCCTGGTCAGCTCCCGTCGTATTAGTCCAG
>NW_013927624.1:0-203 GCF_000517525.1 Limulus polyphemus | reverse complement strand
TGTGATCATCTTGTTGTCTTCCTCCAGTCTATAACATTTGATCACAATGTTGTCTTCCTCCAGTCTGTAACACTTGATCACATTGTTGTCTTCCTCCAGTCTGTAACATATGATCATCTTGTTGTCTTCCTCCAGTCTATAACATTTGATCACAATGTTGTCTTCCTCCAGTCTGTAACACTTGATCACATTGTTGTCTTCCT
>NW_013927623.1:0-203 GCF_000517525.1 Limulus polyphemus | reverse complement strand
TGAGGCCAGTTGAAGCTTGAAGATGGTATTCTTGTCCAGAGATGGGAAACTACAGATGGGAAAGTGACGACTTGGCATACAGTTATACCGAGGAAGTTACGGAAAGTTGTGCTGTGTCGATCCCATGATAATTTAACAGGAGGACATCTTGGAATTAAGAAGACATTGAGTCACATACGACAACGATTTTACTGGATAGGTAT
>NW_013927622.1:0-200 GCF_000517525.1 Limulus polyphemus | reverse complement strand
GTCCTGTCAATAAGAAGTACAGGATTTATCAATACTCTGTACTGTCAATAAGAAGACACAAGATTTAACAATACTGTGTCCTGTCAATAAGAAGATAAAGGATTTATCAATACTGTGTACTGTCAATAAGAAGACACAAGATTTAACGATACTGTGTACTGTCAATAAGAAGACACGAAATTTAACAATACTATGTACTG
>NW_013927621.1:0-713 GCF_000517525.1 Limulus polyphemus | reverse complement strand
CGTTAAATCTTGTGCCTTCTTATTGACAGTTCACAGTATTGTTAAATCGTATGTCCTCTTATTGAAAGTACACAGTATCGTTAAATCTTGTGTCTTCTTATTGACAGTACACAGCATCGTTGAATATTGTGTCTTCTTATTGACAGTTCACAGTATCGTTAAATCTTGTGTCTTCTTAATGACAGTACACCTTAATGTTAAATCAATAAAAAGACACAAGACAGTACACAGTATCGTTAAATCTTGTGTCTTCTTATTGTGTACTCTCAAGAAGACACATGATTTAACAATACTCAATAAGAAGACACAAGATTTAACGATACTGTGTACTGTCAATAAGAAAACAGAAGATTTAACGATACTGTGTACTGTCAATAAGAAGACACAAGATTTAACGATACTGTGTACTGTCCAAACAGTACACAGTATTGTTAAATCTTTTGTGCAATAAGAAGACACAAGATTTAACGATACTGTGTACTGTCAATAAGAAAACAGAAGATTTAACGATACTGTGTACTGTCAATAAGAAGACACAAGATTTAACGATACTGTGTACTGTCCAAGTCAATAAGAAGACACAAGATTTAACAGTACACAGTATTGTTAAGTCTTGTGTCTTTTTATTGACAGTACACAATATCGTTAAATCTTGTGTCTTCTTATTGACAGTACACAGTATCGTTAAATCTTGTGTCTTCTTATTATGAGTA
>NW_013927620.1:0-201 GCF_000517525.1 Limulus polyphemus | reverse complement strand
ATATAATTGAAGACAAAAGAACAACAAAAGTAAAACCACACTACCCGAAAGTTTGTTAAGAGATTATGAAATAACTATTGGGCATTTTCATAAAAAGATCTCTATTTTGAAAGTCTTACATTAAGGGCATCTTTGTATTGAAATATGAAGAAAAATAATTTTTTTCAAAATTTGGGAAAAAACATGGGCTATAGCCTTTGG
>NW_013927619.1:0-203 GCF_000517525.1 Limulus polyphemus | reverse complement strand
ATCTGGTGAGAACAGCCTACTAGATTATGGCCTGTAATGTAGAGTATCTGATGGAAACAGCTTGCTAGACTATGGCCTGTAATGTAGAGTATCTGATGGAAACAGCTTGCTAGACTATGGCCTGTAATGTAGAGCATCTGGTGAGAACAGCCTACTAGATTATGGCCTGTAATATAGAGTATCTGATGGAAACAGCTTGCTAG
>NW_013927618.1:0-202 GCF_000517525.1 Limulus polyphemus | reverse complement strand
TGCTAACTAACGTGTGACGAAACAACCTTCTGCTAACTAACGTGTGACGGAACAACCTTCTGCTAACTAACGTGTGACGAGACAACCTTCTGCTAACCAACGTGTGACGAGACAACCTTCTGCTAACCAACGTGTGACGGAACAACCTTCTGCTAACCAACGTGTGACGGAACAACCTTCTGCTAACTAACGTGTGACGGAA
>NW_013927617.1:0-220 GCF_000517525.1 Limulus polyphemus | reverse complement strand
ACTTTGCTGGCACTGTTGCCAAACCTGGGCACAAGAGAGCTCAATACTGGCAACTTCAAAACAAGGGAGACGATACAGCAGTAAAGGTTGCTACCAAGAAAGGCTGTTGGAACTGTGGGGAGCAAGGACATCTGAGGAGCCAGTGTAAGAAAAATACCACCAATAAGTCGGCTTCAAGGAGACCAGTAATGGTTGGTGTTGAGGGACACTCACCAACCCC
>NW_013927616.1:0-203 GCF_000517525.1 Limulus polyphemus | reverse complement strand
AATTATGGACAGCTAACACTTCAGTGTGTATCAATACAAAATTATGGACGGCTAGCACCTCCAGTGTATCGATACAAATTATGGACGGCTAGCACCTCCAGTGTATCAATACAAAATTATGGACGGCTAACATCTCCAGTGTATCAATACAAATTATGGACGGCTAACACCTCCAGTGTATCAATACAAAATTATGGATGGCT
>NW_013927615.1:0-207 GCF_000517525.1 Limulus polyphemus | reverse complement strand
CCTGTTAATTACTCTAGTCACTATCTTCAATAAAACCTGTCCTCCTGTTAATTACTCTAGTCAATATATTGTAACACCTGTCCTCCTGTTAATTACTCTAGTCACTATCTTATAAAACCTGTCCTCCTGTTAATTACTCTAGTCACTATCTTATAAAACCTGTCTTCCTGTTAATTACTCTAGTCACTACCTTATAAAACCTGTCCT
>NW_013927614.1:0-267 GCF_000517525.1 Limulus polyphemus | reverse complement strand
ACAGGACACATTATTGTTAAATCTTGTGTTTTCTTACTGACAGTTACACATTATCGTTGATTTATCGATACTGTGTACTGTCAATAAGAAGAAGACAATATTCTTGTTAAATCTTGTTTCTTCTTATTGAAAGTACACAGTATCGTTAAATAAAATTCTTCTTATTGACAGTACACAGTATAGTTAAATCTTGTGTCTTCTTATTGACAGTACACAGTATAGTTAAATCTTGTGTCTTCTTATTGAAAGTACACACTATTGTTAAAT
>NW_013927613.1:0-202 GCF_000517525.1 Limulus polyphemus | reverse complement strand
CCCACGTGCATTATCTTACCTTTATTATAATTAAAACCCATTTGCCATTGATTTGCTCAACTCACTAAATGATCTAAATCCTTTTGTAAATCAGTAGCATCCTCTTCACAGCAAGCAATACCCAAGACCTTAATATCATCAGCAAATTTAAGTAATGAGGCCAAAGGTATCGTTAACAGCGATGGTATTCAACGATTTTTTT
>NW_013927612.1:0-203 GCF_000517525.1 Limulus polyphemus | reverse complement strand
ATCCGTTACAAACAATGAGGCCATTGACCGTCTACCTCAAATAGATATCAGTGAGAATCTCGCGCATCCTATAACGGAAGAGGAAGTGAAAGGAGCACTCCACCGCACGTCAAGTGGGAAAGCTCCAGGATCGGACGGTATTCCGACGGAAGTGTTTAAATGCGGGGGACACGTTCTCATTCGGGAATTGACTGAACTATTCC
>NW_013927611.1:0-203 GCF_000517525.1 Limulus polyphemus | reverse complement strand
GACATGACAGCAGCATTATCATAACATTATGAACAACAATCACTCATTAAAGTTTCATCCGCTTCTAATTTTGTGCTTATTGTTTTCTCAATATTGGCAGCGTCTTTTTCCTTTATCTGTATAAAGTCAATAAATGACTCTTTGACTTCTATTTTTCTTGTCTTAAAGTCAATGTCAACAAACCGAATCACTTGGGCCAATTG
>NW_013927610.1:0-200 GCF_000517525.1 Limulus polyphemus | reverse complement strand
CAATAAGAAGATAAAAGATTTAACAATACTGTGTACTGTCAATAAGAAGACACAAGATTTACGAATACTGTATACTGTCAATAAGAAGACACAAGATTTACGATACTGTGTACTGTCAATAAGAAGGCACAAGATATAACGATACTGTGTACTGTCAACAAGAAGACACAAGATTTAACGATACTGTGTACTGTCAATAA
>NW_013927609.1:0-203 GCF_000517525.1 Limulus polyphemus | reverse complement strand
GAGGTTTCTTGTTGTCTATATCCAGCTTGCCTTGATGATTCTGACTGAACTCTGGCTTTGTACTGTTCTACAGTGTCTTGCTGTCTTTGAGAAGCCTGCCTTTCAGCTTGAGCTCGAAGTCTAACTTTACGTTGTTCCAAAGTCTCTTCCTGTATTTGAGTAGCCTGTCTTGCAGCTTGTGCTTGAAGTCTTTGATTGCATTC
>NW_013927608.1:0-202 GCF_000517525.1 Limulus polyphemus | reverse complement strand
GTGGCCAAAGTTGGTGGGATGAGCCTGAAATCTGTTCAACGGATTCTCCACAGATTGGGTTATCGTTGCAGAGCAGCTAGACGGAAGCCCTTATTAAGACCTGCCAACATAGTCAGATGAAAGAAGTGGGCAAGTGATATGATGACCAAGCCTCTGGACTTTTGGAAGACCGTATTGTTCTCAGACGAATCAAAATTCGCTC
>NW_013927607.1:0-202 GCF_000517525.1 Limulus polyphemus | reverse complement strand
AAAAAACTACCTGCAACATCTGTATAAAGATATTATTGACTATAAACATTGTTTGGTATCAAAGCATCTACAACATCTGTATAAAGATAGTTAGTGACTATAAACATTGTTTGGTATCAAACCACCAAAACATCTGTATCAAGATATTTAGTGACTATAAAATTGTTTTGTATCAATCTACCTGCAACATCTGTATAAAGAT
>NW_013927606.1:0-202 GCF_000517525.1 Limulus polyphemus | reverse complement strand
TATAAGTCGTGATTATATTTATTTATATCTCCTGACGAAGTTGTAATAGCGGAATATTGATCTAATAAAGTTACATTCCGGGGATATAGGTCGTGATTATATTTATTGATATCTCCTGACGAAGTTGTAATAGCGGAATATTGAGCTAATAAAGTTATATTCCGTGGATTTAGGTCGTGTTATATTTATTGATAGCTTCTGA
>NW_013927605.1:0-253 GCF_000517525.1 Limulus polyphemus | reverse complement strand
GAATCAGAATTTTCAGCAGTTAGTTAACTGAGTTTTCAGCAGTTATTTAACTGAGTTTTCAGCAGTTATTTAACTGAGTTTTCAGCAGTTATTTAACTGAGTTTTCAGCAGTTAGTTAACTGAGTTTCAGCAGTTAGTTAACTGAGTTTTCAGCAGTTAGTTAATAAATATTTGGATTCGTTGTTTCTTTTCTAAATATAGCGACTTCTTAGTTTACCTTTTAAAAGAATGTTTTAACTCTTTTAACTCCGAA
>NW_013927604.1:0-656 GCF_000517525.1 Limulus polyphemus | reverse complement strand
TATTGACAGTACACAGTATTGTTAAATCTTGTGTCTTCTTATTGACAGTACACAGTATCATTAAATCTTGTGTCTTCTTATTGATAGTAAATATTATCGTTAAACGTGTTTCTTTTTATTGATAGTACACAGTATTGTTAAATCGTATGTCTTCCTATTGACAGTACACAGTTTTGTTAAATCTTGTGTTTTCTTATTGAGATACTGTGTACTGTCAAAAAGAAGACACAAGACTTAACGATACTGTATACTGGTCAATAAGAAGACACAAGATTTAACAGTACACGGTATTGTTTACATAGTATCGTTAAATCTTGGGTTTTTTCATTGATAGTACACAGTATTGTTAAATCGTGTGTCTTCCTATTGACAGTACACAGTTTTGTTAAATCTTGTGTTTTCTTATTGACAGTATACAGTATCAAGTACACAGTCTGTCAATAAGAAGACACAAGATTTAATAATACTGTGTACTTTCAATAAGAAGACACAAGATTTTAGATAATTGTGTACTGTCAATAAGATGACATACGATTTAGCAATTAAATATTATCGTTAAATCTTGTGTCTTTTTACTAATAGTACACAGTATCGTTAAATCTTGTGTCTTCTTGTTGACAGTACACAGTATCGTTAAATAATGTGTATTCTTATTG
>NW_013927603.1:0-203 GCF_000517525.1 Limulus polyphemus | reverse complement strand
GACACAAAATTTAACAATACTATGTACTATCAAAAAGAAGACAAGATTTAACGATACTTTGTACTGTCAATAAAAAGACACAAGATTTAACGATACTGTGTACTATCAATAAGTAGACAAGATATACCAATACTGTGTACTGTCAATAAGCAGACACAAGATTTAACGATACTGTGTACTATCAATAAGAAGACAATATTTAC
>NW_013927602.1:0-310 GCF_000517525.1 Limulus polyphemus | reverse complement strand
TTTTGAAAGTCTTACATCAAGGGCATCACCAAAAACCAAAGGCTATAGCCCATGTTTTTTCCCAAATTTTGAAAAAAATTGTTTTTCTTCATATTTCAATACAAAGAAAATATGAATTTTTTTAGAAAATGGAAAAAAGTGTTTTTATGACGCAAAATTAGTAGAAAAATATCCTATAGTGCTTATTTCGTCGGAATCTAGAAAATTGAGACATTATAGCATTGACGAAAAATATTACATCACTATAAAAGCTAAAAAAAATTGAACTTTCGCTAACCCAGAGTAAAAACAATCCAAAAGGTGCGGTTTA
>NW_013927601.1:0-203 GCF_000517525.1 Limulus polyphemus | reverse complement strand
TTAGAAGACACAAGATTTAACAATACTGTGTACTGTCAATAAGAATACACAAGATTTAACCATACTGTGTACTGTTAATAAGAAAACACAAGATTTAACGATACTGTGTACTGTCAACAAGAAGACACATGATTTAACGATACTGTGTACTGTTAATAAGAAGACACAAGATTCAACTATACGGTGTACTCTCAATAAGATGA
>NW_013927600.1:0-256 GCF_000517525.1 Limulus polyphemus | reverse complement strand
CCCAGTGTTTAGATTGGAGTGTTATCTGCTATTCAAGTGCTTAAATTAAAGTATTGAAACATATCCCAGTGTTTAGATTGGAGTGTTATCTGCTATTCAAGTGCTTAAATTAAAGTATTGAAACATATCCCAGTGTTTAGATTGGAGTGTTATCTGTTATTCAAGTGCTTAAATTAAAGTATTGAAACATATCTCAGTGTTTAGATTGGAGTGTTATCTGTTATTCAAGTGCTTAAATTAAAGTATTGAAACATAT
>NW_013927599.1:0-283 GCF_000517525.1 Limulus polyphemus | reverse complement strand
GTGGATGGTTGTACTAATCTATAAATATAGTGAAAGTACTTCAAAAACGTGGATGGTTGTACTAATCTATAAATATAGTGAAAGTACTTCAAAAACGTGGATAGTTGTACTATATAAATATAGTGAGAGTACTTCAAATACATGGATGGTTGTACTAATCTATAAATATAGTGAGAGTACTTCAAATACGTGGATGGTTGTACTAATCTATAAATATAGTGAGAGTACCTCAAATACGTGGATGGTTGTACTATATAAATATAGTGAGAGTACTTCAAATACA
>NW_013927598.1:0-203 GCF_000517525.1 Limulus polyphemus | reverse complement strand
CCATAATACTAGGAAATGTACCAAATTATCCATAATACTAGGAAATGTACCAAATTTACTATAATACTGGGAAATGTACCAAGTTATCCATAATACTAGGAAATGTACCAAATTTACTATAATACTGGGAAATGTACCAAATTTACCATAATAGTGGGAAATGTACCAAATTATCCATAATACTAGGAAATGTACCAAATTTA
>NW_013927597.1:0-203 GCF_000517525.1 Limulus polyphemus | reverse complement strand
CGTGGGGCGCGCGCATACCCGATTCAATTTTATTACTCATCAGGACTTCTACCAGCCTACCCTCAAATTGAAATTCTTATAGGCAGGATTAGAGTAAATTAATCTATGAGAACTTGGGGGTGATAATACATATGAATCGAAAGAGTTTGACCTCCTGAGTCTAAAATTGTAATTAGATTTCAAATCGGTCAAGAGATGACGGA
>NW_013927596.1:0-203 GCF_000517525.1 Limulus polyphemus | reverse complement strand
TGAAAATGGTCAGCACACTAATTATCTTGTGCTAAAACATACCTGGAACTCTCGAATTGTCCGATTTTGTTAGAGGAAGGATAGTTGGTCAAGCCGATGGTGGAATAAGTGAGCAGCAAATTTCGCAGAATTTGGAAATCCCGCTTTTGACAGTCAACAGAATCATTGTGCAGTTCAGGAAACACGGCAAGGAAACAAATGAC
>NW_013927595.1:0-204 GCF_000517525.1 Limulus polyphemus | reverse complement strand
AATAAGATGGCATAGAACATTATTTTGATTAGTAGGGTTAATAAGATGACATAGAACATTATTTTTATTAGTAGTGTCAATAAGCTGACATAGAACATTATTTTGATTAGTAGGGTTAATAAGCTGACATATAACATTATTTTGATTAGTAGTGTTAATAAGCTGACACAATATTATTTTGATTAGTAGTGTTAATAAGCTGAC
>NW_013927594.1:0-201 GCF_000517525.1 Limulus polyphemus | reverse complement strand
GTAAGTATTGTTGTTATTGAAAGCTGAACGAGTAAGTATTGTTATAATTGAGAGCTGAACGATAAGTATTGTTGTTATTGAAAGCTGAACGAGTAAGTATTGTTATAATTGAGAGCTGAACGAATAAGTATTGTTGTTATTGAAAGCTGAACGAGTAAGTATTGTTATAATTGAGAGCTGAACGAATAAGTATTGTTGTTA
>NW_013927593.1:0-201 GCF_000517525.1 Limulus polyphemus | reverse complement strand
CATGTTAGATGGTATAGTTCCAGACAAACTGTATGTTAGATGGTATAGTTCTAGACAAACTGTATGTTGTGTATGTTAGATGGTATAGTTCCAGACAAACTGAATGTTAGATGGTATAGTTCCAGACAAAGTGTATGTTAGATGGTATAGTTCCAGACAAACTGAATGTTAGATGGTATAGTTCCAGACAAACTGTATGTT
>NW_013927592.1:0-203 GCF_000517525.1 Limulus polyphemus | reverse complement strand
GCACGTGCCTCACCATAACATCCTAATGACGTATTGTAACTTTTACACTGAAGTTTTAAAACTGCACGTGCCTCATCATAACATCCTAATGATGTATTGTAACTTTTACACTGAAGTTTAAAACTCCACATGCCTCACCATAACACCCTAACATTGTATTATAACTTTAACACTGAAGTTTAAAACTGCACGTGCCTCACCAT
>NW_013927591.1:0-203 GCF_000517525.1 Limulus polyphemus | reverse complement strand
AGTATTGATAAATCGTGTATCTTCTTATTCAGAATACACAGTATTGTTAAATCTTGTGTCTTCTTATTGACAGTACAGAGTATAGTTAAATCTTGTGTCTTCTTATTGATAGTACACATTATCGTTAAATTTTGTGTCTTCTTATTGACAATACACAGTATCGATAAATATTGTGTCTTTTTATTGACAGTACACAGTATCTA
>NW_013927590.1:0-225 GCF_000517525.1 Limulus polyphemus | reverse complement strand
CAAACAACAGTTTGGTTACTCTCCTATTATACAATGGGAAGAAGAGCGATTAAAATATAAAAATCAACAGTTAGGTTACTCTGCTATTATACAATGGGAAAAAGAAACATTAAAATATAAATATCAACAGTTAGGTTCCTCTGCTATTATACAATGGGAAGAAGAGCCATTAAAATATAAAAATCAACAGTTAGGTTCCTTTTGCTATTAAAGAATGGGAAGAAG
>NW_013927589.1:0-575 GCF_000517525.1 Limulus polyphemus | reverse complement strand
GAAGTTTTTATTTAACATATATATATATACATATATATATGTATGTATCGTTGTGAATATTTAATCAGAAGTTTTTATTTATCATATATATATCGTTGTGAACTTTTAATCAGAAGTTTTTATTTACCATATATATATATCGATGTGAATGTTTAATCAGAAGTTTATATTTACCATATAACATATACATGGTAAATAAAACTTCTGATTAAAACTTCACAACGAGATATACATATACATGGTAAATAAAACTTCTGATTAAAACTTCACAACGAGATATATATGGTAAATAAAAACTTCTGATTAAACATTTACATCGATATATATATACAAAATAAATAAAACTTCTTATTAAATATTCTCAACGTTATATATAACGTTGAGAATATTTAATAAGAAGTTTTATTTATTTTGTATATGTATATCGTTGAGATTGTTTAATCAGAAGTTTTTATTTATCATATATATATATATCGATATGAATTTTTAACAGAAGTTTTTATTTACCATATATATATAGATATGTCCTTGTAAGTGTTTAATACTAAAAATTTTTATTTACCATATATATATAT
>NW_013927588.1:0-338 GCF_000517525.1 Limulus polyphemus | reverse complement strand
ATGCTATTACATGTATGGTGTTTTGAGATGTCTTTTACTGAGCACGTTGAATCGATATTCGTGTATATTATGTAGAGTTTAATGCTATTACATGTATGGTGTTTTGAGATGTCTTTTACTGAGCACGTTGAATCGAAATTCGTGTATATTATGTAGAGTTTAATGCTATTACATGTATGGTGTTTTGAGATGTCTTTTACTGAGCACGTTGAATCGATATTCATGTATATTATATAGCGACGGGGTATACATTACATGTATGGTGTTTTGAGATGTCTTTTACTGAGCACGTTGAATCGATATTCATGTATATTATGTAGAGTTTAATGCTATTACAT
>NW_013927587.1:0-203 GCF_000517525.1 Limulus polyphemus | reverse complement strand
TGTAATTTCAGGGCCATTTCACAAGTGTGTTGCCTTGGGTTCGACTCAACAACCGTTTTCAGAGCATCAATATCATTTCTAACATGTTGGCCCTTGCCATCACAGTTTTTAAGACTAAAGTCACCTGAATGAAATTTGCTGAACCATCGTTGACACTTACAAACGTTCAAAACATTTCCATAAACGTTGATATTCTTTGTGGC
>NW_013927586.1:0-201 GCF_000517525.1 Limulus polyphemus | reverse complement strand
CACAAGATTTAACGATACTCTGTAGTTTCAATAAGAAGACACAAGATTTAACGATACTGTGTACTGTCAATAAGAAGACACAAGATTTAACGATACTGTGTACTGTCAATAAGAAGAGACAATATTCGACGATAATGTGTACTGTCAGTAAGAAAATACAAGATTTAAAAATAATGTGTCCTGTCAATAAGAAGACACAAG
>NW_013927585.1:0-204 GCF_000517525.1 Limulus polyphemus | reverse complement strand
ATTTGTACGGATCTTCTCGAAATTCTTTCAGCAACGTTCGTTGCATACTTGCGTATTTACATGCCAAATTATAGCCTTCTATTATAATTTTTGCGACTTTTGTGGTCGTTTTATGTTACTCTTTTATTGACTTTTCTTAAAGCGTATGTGTACTGCAGTGAAGCTTTTGGTTACTGATTGTTTTTCGATTTCTTGTTACCAGAG
>NW_013927584.1:0-200 GCF_000517525.1 Limulus polyphemus | reverse complement strand
TGTTTTTTTGGTGGCTGTCCAGGTATCGTTGAAGTGTCTTGTCGAATTGAGCTCTTGTGCCCAGGTTTACTACAGTGCCAGCAAAGTCCCTCAAACTTCTCTGAAAGCCGACCTTTTCTGGCCTAGAATCCAGATGACTGTACCAACATCGGTACCTCTGTGCTGGACTTAACGTAGGATTCAAATTCGAGAGCTCTGGC
>NW_013927583.1:0-340 GCF_000517525.1 Limulus polyphemus | reverse complement strand
TTTGCTGAAATCCATTTAAACCAACATGGACTCTGTTGATTTCAAACTAAATTTTGCTGAAATCCATTTAAACCACATGGACTCGGTTGATTTCAAACTAACATCTTGCTGAAAACCAATTAAACCACATGGACTCTTCTCGCTGAGAACTATTTAAACCACATGGACTCGGTTTATTTCAAACTAAATCTTGCCGAAAACCATTTAAACCACATGGACTCGGTTGATTTCAAACTAAATCTGCCGAAAACGATTTAAACCACATGGACTCGGTTGATTTCAAACTAAATCTGCCGAAAACGATTTGAACCACATGGACTCTGTTGATTTCAAACTAAAT
>NW_013927582.1:0-492 GCF_000517525.1 Limulus polyphemus | reverse complement strand
AATATACCGGATTTATCAATACTGTGTACTGTCAATAAGAAGACAAGGACACAGTATTGTTAAATTAACAGTACACTGTATTGATAAATCCTGTATCTTCTTCAATAAGAAGACACAAAATTTTATTGACCGGACACATTATTGTAAATATAGTATTTATCAATACTGTGTATTGATAAATCCTGTATCTTCTTATTGACAGGACACAGTATTGATAAGTCCTGTATCTTCTGATTGACAGGACACAGTATTGTTAAATCTTGTGTCTTCTTATTGACAGTACACGGTAACAGTGTACTGTCAATAAGAAGACACAAGATTTTACAATAATGTGTCCGGTCAATAAGAATATAAAGTATTTATCAATACCGTGTACTGTCAATAAGAAGATACAAGATTAATCAATATTGTGTCCTGTCAATAAGAAGATACAGGATTTATCAATACTCTGTACTGTCAATAAGAAGACACATAATTTAATAATACTGTGTC
>NW_013927581.1:0-386 GCF_000517525.1 Limulus polyphemus | reverse complement strand
TCTTAAACAAACACATGTAGATATATTGTAAATATATGAGTTAATTAACAAACTGGTTGCAGACTAAAGTCAACAGTGGGTCATAGAACGATACTAGCTGTTGTGTCCTATTTAATCCAGTCGGTCTTAAACAAACACATGTAGATATTAGCCAGTTTGTTAATTAACTCATATATTTACAACACAGACTAAAGTCAACATTGGTCATAGAACGATACTAGCTATTGGGTCCTGTTTAATCCAGTCGGTCTTAAACAAACACATGTAGATATGTTTTAAATATATGAATTAATTAACAAACTGGCTGCAAACTAAAGTCAACAGTGGGTCATAGAACGATACTAGCTATTGGGTCCTATTTAATCCAGTCGGTCTTAAACAAACAC
>NW_013927580.1:0-415 GCF_000517525.1 Limulus polyphemus | reverse complement strand
GCTTTCCTGTTCCATACCGTGTTCTACAATGGACAGACCTTAGCTCTAATGGTATGGAACTTTCACAACACAATTGGCTATCTTAAGCCTAAATAAGGTAACCAGAAGTAACCCTAATGTTGTGGAACTTTCACAACTTTGATCTGTTGCCAGCAGATTATTTAAAGTTTAGGTTTAAAAAAGTATAATTTATAATACTGGAAAGTTACAGACTTCTGGTTACCTTATTTAGGCTTAAGATAGCCAATTGGGTTGTGAAAGTTCCACAACATTAGAGCTACTTCTGGTTACCTTATTTAGGCTTAAAATAACCAATTGGGTTGTGAAAGTTCCACAACATTAGAGCTACTTCTGGTTACCTTATTTAGGCTTAAGATAGCCAATTGGGTTGTGAAAGTTCCACAACATTAGAGTT
>NW_013927579.1:0-203 GCF_000517525.1 Limulus polyphemus | reverse complement strand
CTATTATTGCAACATTAGAAGTCGTATCTTGTATCCAAACCTTCGGTATCATTACAACATTAGAAGTCATATCTTGTTTCCAAACCTTAGGAATTATTGCAACATTAGAAGTCGTATCTTGTATCCAAACCTTCGGTATCATTACAACATTACAAGTCATATCTTGTATCCAAACCTTAGTTATTATTACAACATTACAAGTC
>NW_013927578.1:0-201 GCF_000517525.1 Limulus polyphemus | reverse complement strand
CAGTACACATTATTGTTAAATCTTGTGTTTTCTTACTGACAGTACACATTATCGTCGAATATTGTCTCTTCTTTCTGACAGTACACTGTATCGTTAAATCTTGTGTCTTCTTATTCACAGGACACATTATTGTTAAATCTTGTGTTTTGTTACTTGACAGTACACATTATCGTCGAATATTGTCTCTTCTTATGACAGTAC
>NW_013927577.1:0-203 GCF_000517525.1 Limulus polyphemus | reverse complement strand
CATGAGTGTGTTGCCATGGGTTTGACTCAACGAGCGTCTTCAGAGCATCAATATGAATTCCAACATTTTGGCCCCTGCCCTTACAGTTTTTAAGGCTAATGTCACCTGAATTAAATTTGCTGATCCCTCATTGACATTTATGAACATTCAAAACATTTCCATAAACTTCTTTGATATTCTTTGTGGCTACAGAGGTGTTGTTT
>NW_013927576.1:0-200 GCF_000517525.1 Limulus polyphemus | reverse complement strand
TTACTCACTATACTATCCAGACACGTTACATTCCCCTCTTATATATATCCGCCTAACCTATATCTAGTAAGAACTAGAACATTCGCCAAAGTACAGGATAATTCGAGATAGTAGAGAGCGTGAGAATCACATGATCTCGATGACGCAACACCTCCTTAATATTGTTCGTCCCGAACAATAACCACATACAATAAACCAAT
>NW_013927575.1:0-202 GCF_000517525.1 Limulus polyphemus | reverse complement strand
AATACATTTTATAGTTTAGTTTACAAAATTATCACTATAAAGGTAATTAATCACTATATGTATATTTACAGTACGTTTTATAGTTTAGTTTACAAAATTACCACTATAAAGGTAATTAACTACCTTATGTGTATTTACTATTCGTTTTATAGTTTAGTTTTACAAAATTACCACTATAAAGGTAATTAACTACCATAGGTAT
>NW_013927574.1:0-201 GCF_000517525.1 Limulus polyphemus | reverse complement strand
TATAACCACAATAACTAAATGTGTTAACGCTGAGCTAATGACATGTTAATATAATTAGCCTCTATAACCAGATTTTGCAACGTGGACTGTAATGACTTGTTAATATACTTAACCTCAATAACTAGATGTGGCAACGTGGATTCTAATGACATGTTAATGGAATTAGCCTCACTAACGATATATGGCAACGTGGACTGTAAT
>NW_013927573.1:0-200 GCF_000517525.1 Limulus polyphemus | reverse complement strand
TAATGACATACAAGTCTGTTTGATAGAACAAAATAATGCATACACGTCTGTTTGATAGAACAAAATAATGTCATACACGTCTGTTTGATAAAACAAATAATGTCATACACGTCTGTTTGATAAAACAAAATAATGTCACACATGTCTGTTTGATAAAACAAAATAATGTCATACACGTCTGTTTGATAAAACAAAATAAT
>NW_013927572.1:0-200 GCF_000517525.1 Limulus polyphemus | reverse complement strand
CTATCGCTCTAGGTATTTATATTGTTGTCTCTACAGCTTAAAACGCTATCACTTTCAGGTATTCATATTGTTGTCTCTATAGCCCAAAACCCTATCGCTCTAGGTATTCATATTGTTGTCTCTATAGCCCCAAACTCTATCGCTCTAGGTATTTATATTGTTGTCTCTACAGCTTAAAACGCTATCACTTTCAGGTATTC
>NW_013927571.1:0-204 GCF_000517525.1 Limulus polyphemus | reverse complement strand
TGTCTATCGTGTCTGTTGAGGAGGTACTAGCCACTATAAATTAGGTGTCTATCGTGTCTGTTAAGGAGGTACTAGCCACTATAGATTAGGTGTCTATCGTGTCTGTTGAGGAGGTACTAGCCACTATAGATTAGGTGTCTATCGTGTCTGTTGAGGAGGTACTAGCCACTATAAATTAGGTGTCTATCGTGTCTGTTGAGGAGG
>NW_013927570.1:0-200 GCF_000517525.1 Limulus polyphemus | reverse complement strand
TGCAAGATGATGCATGTGGGTTATCATAATTTGAAGTATAATTTAGGTGGGAAAAGCCTTAAGAGTGTCATGAAGGAAAGGGATCTTGGTGTAATAGTTGATCAGTCTCTAAAGCCATCCAAGCAGTGTTTTGTTGCTAGTGGTAGGGCAAATAGGATTTTAGGCTGTATCTACAGAAATATTCAATACAAGTCTAAAGA
>NW_013927569.1:0-202 GCF_000517525.1 Limulus polyphemus | reverse complement strand
GTGTAACTCTAGTTACTGAATGTGAAACCCCATACTCATCGTTAGCGTTATTTGGTACAACAACTCCACGAACACCTAGGTGTAACTTTAGTTATTGAATTTATAATCACCTTACTCATCTTTAGCCTTACTTGGTACAACTACTCCATGAACACCTAGGTGTAACTCTAGTTACCGAATTTGTAAACACCATACTCATGTG
>NW_013927568.1:0-202 GCF_000517525.1 Limulus polyphemus | reverse complement strand
CATGGAGTAGTTGTACCAAGTAAGGATAAAGATGAGTATGTTGGTTATAAATTCTGTAACTATAGTTACACCTAGGTGTTCATGGAGTAGTTGTGCCAGGTAAGGCTAAAGATGAGTACGGTGGTTAAAAATTCTGTAACTAAAGATACTCATAGGTGTTCGTGGAGTTGTTGTACCAAGAAAAGCTAAAGGTAAGTATGGT
>NW_013927567.1:0-203 GCF_000517525.1 Limulus polyphemus | reverse complement strand
GGAACCCCAGGGTGTTGGTTTAGAGTAGGGTTGTTTTATTCAATTAAGATGAATAATGGCTGGAGACGGCTTGAATGGGTAATGAAGAAAAACTGTAATATAAGTTTAACATAACAGCAAATGTACAACGTTTCGACAAGGTTTTGTCATCATCAGGTACACAAAACCTTGTCGACGTTTGTGTACCTGATGATGACAAAACC
>NW_013927566.1:0-203 GCF_000517525.1 Limulus polyphemus | reverse complement strand
CATGTACGTCCAGCCTCCTGACATGGAAGAGAAAGCCAACTAGAGATAGAATTATTTATGTACTTCCAGCCTCCTGACAGGGAAGAGAAAGTCAACTAGAGATAGAATTATTCATGTACGTCCAGCCTCCTGACATAGAAGAGAAAGTCAACTAGAGATAGAATTATTTATGTACTTCCGGCCTCCTGACATGGAAGAGAAAG
>NW_013927565.1:0-203 GCF_000517525.1 Limulus polyphemus | reverse complement strand
CAAAAAGGGAAACGACATAAAAGTACTTGTGTGTTGTTGAATAATTAATTCTTAACAACAACCAACCAACTATGTCAAAAAGGGAAACGACATAAAAGTACTTGTGTGTTGTTGAATAATTAATTCTTAACAACAACCAACCAACTATGTCAAAAAGGGAAACGACATAAAAGTACTTGTGTGTTGTTGAATAATTAATTCTT
>NW_013927564.1:0-203 GCF_000517525.1 Limulus polyphemus | reverse complement strand
GGACTATCTACTACCAAGGAAGTTTGTAATTGATTTTGATAAAATGACGTTTGGGAACAACAAAGGCCAAGTTCTGGTAACTGTTAAAAGAGAGGTTGAACTAATTAAATGCCATCAAGCTGAAGTCAAGCCAACTGAAAGAGTTGATGATGGTGAAGTGGAACCAAATATAGATATCAAGGCAGAGCAGGAGAAAGACCAAT
>NW_013927563.1:0-287 GCF_000517525.1 Limulus polyphemus | reverse complement strand
ATAGAAGGTATGTTACCTACTTGTGTATGTTACCCACTTGATCCAGGAAGTAAATAGGAGGAGACATCCAGGGAGTGTACTTATATACTAAAAGATAGAAGGTATGTTGCCTACTTGATCCAGGAAGTCAATAGGAGGAGTAATCCAGGTAGTGTACTTATATATCAAAAGATAGAAGGTATGTTGCTTACTTGATCCAGGAAGGCAATAGGAGGAAACATCCAGGAGTATGTAAGTACACTAAAGTGGATAACATACATTCTATCTTTTGATCCAGGAAGTAAATA
>NW_013927562.1:0-203 GCF_000517525.1 Limulus polyphemus | reverse complement strand
CAAACTCTAATCAACGAACGTCAACAATACTTCTGACTGCAGTTCAATTACTCACTATCTAGACACACATTACCTTCCCGCGTCACGTTGTCCCCTCTTATATATACCCGCCTACCCTATATCTAATAAGAACTAGAACATTCGCCAAGATACAGGATAATTCTAGAAAGTAGAGAGCGTGAGAATCACATGATCTCGATGAC
>NW_013927561.1:0-203 GCF_000517525.1 Limulus polyphemus | reverse complement strand
AAACAGAAGAAGAAGCAACAATAATTTACAAGCTCAGTCACAACAAATTAGTTCAGTCAACTTGTGAAGTGAACAGAAAGAGCAACAATGTTTGTATAGTAAGTTACTGATATTGATTATTTACAACACGGTATTTAACAATATAGTAAGTTACTGATATTGATTATTTACAACACGGTATTTAACAATATAGTAAGTTACTG
>NW_013927560.1:0-200 GCF_000517525.1 Limulus polyphemus | reverse complement strand
AGTCAAATCCCAGTGGTGTCCTATAGCATTCACAGTCAAATCCCAGTGGTGTTCTCTAGTATTCACAGTCAAATCCCAGTGGTGTTCTATAGTATTCACAATCAAATCCCAGTGGTGTCCTATAGCATTCACAGTCAAATCCCAGTGGTGTTCTCTAGTATTCACAGTCAAATCCCAGTGGTGTTCTATAGGCATTCACA
>NW_013927559.1:0-202 GCF_000517525.1 Limulus polyphemus | reverse complement strand
GAGAAAGTAAACAAAAAGAGAGACAACAGCAGTTGCAAGAAAACCTGCAACAGTAGCAGCTCGAACAACAAAATAAACAAGAAGAGAGATTACAGTAGTGGCAACTAGAACAAGAAAGGAAACAGGAAGAAAGTTTCCAATAGTTGCAGTAAAGTCAGCAGCAACTACAGGAAAGTCAACAACAGTGGCATGAAGTACAAAT
>NW_013927558.1:0-440 GCF_000517525.1 Limulus polyphemus | reverse complement strand
GATTTAACGATACTGTGTACTGTCAATAAGAAGACACAAGATTTAACGATACTGTGTACTGTCAATAAGAAGAGACAATATTCGACGATAATGTGTACTGTCAGTAAGAAAACAGAAGATTTAACAACAATGTGTCCTGTCAATAAGAAGACACAAGATTTAAATTGTGTCTTCTTATTGACAGGACACACTATTGTTAAATCTTATGTTTTCTTACTGACAGTACACTTTATCGGATTTAACGATACTGTGTACTGTCAATAAGAAGACACAAGATTTAACGATACTGTGTACTGTCAATAAGAAGACACAAGATTTAACGATACTTGTGTACTGTCAATAAGAAGACACAAGATTTAACGATACTGTGTACTGTCAATAAGAAGACACAAGATTTAACGATACTGTGTACTGTCAATAAGAAAGACACAAGATTTAAC
>NW_013927557.1:0-203 GCF_000517525.1 Limulus polyphemus | reverse complement strand
ACGTTTCACTGTAAAATCATTATTATGCACTTAATAGGTTCCACTACAAGATCATAATTATGTATTTAATAGGTTCCACTATAAGATCATTATTATGTACTTAATAGGTTCCACTGTAAAATCATTATTATGCACTTAATAGGTTCCACTATAAGATCGTAATTATATATTTAATAGGTTCCACTATAAGATCATTATTAGGT
>NW_013927556.1:0-203 GCF_000517525.1 Limulus polyphemus | reverse complement strand
GCGTCAGCGAGTCACATGACCACTGTGGCGCCCTCTAGTTTCTAGAACTATCTTGTTCTTTCAGGAATGCTCTAGTAATTACTAGTAGGGTAGGCTGGTATATATAAGAAGAGATAACGTGACGCGGGAGGTAATGTGTAGATAGGTAGATAGTGAGTAATTGAACTGCAGTCACACGGTATTGTGGAAGTTAACGTTCGTTC
>NW_013927555.1:0-203 GCF_000517525.1 Limulus polyphemus | reverse complement strand
CTGCTGTACGGCACAGCAGAGACAAATGTGCAGGTTGTAAACCAGTGTATATATAGTTTGAGATGCAAACCTTGTGTTTCTGTATACATTGGTGAAACAGGTAGACGTATTAGGGATAGAATTAACGAAAACTTTTGAGCTTTCCACACATTAGATAGCAAAACTAGTGAGCGTTACGGGTGAAAATATTTTTGACAAAGACG
>NW_013927554.1:0-203 GCF_000517525.1 Limulus polyphemus | reverse complement strand
TGACCAACCAGTGTACACTCTAGATTAAGCTGCCCCAACACCGACCGTATCTTAGTGTGACCAACCAGTGTACACTCTAGATTAAGCTGCCCCAACACCGACCGTATCTTAATGTGACCAACCAGTGTACACTCTAGACCAAGCTGCCCCAACACCGACCGTATCTTAATCTGACCCACCAGTGTACACTCTAGACCAAGCTG
>NW_013927553.1:0-204 GCF_000517525.1 Limulus polyphemus | reverse complement strand
TACACGCCCAGTTCTACAGACAACTCTCACACATGCCCAGTTCTACAGACAACTCTTACACATGCCCAGTTCTACAGACAACTCTTACATATGCTCAGTTCTACAGACAACTCTCACACACGCCCAGTTCTACAGACAACTCTTACAATGGACAATTCTACTGGTAGCTCTAACACATACTCAGATATTCAGACACCTCTAACT
>NW_013927552.1:0-203 GCF_000517525.1 Limulus polyphemus | reverse complement strand
CGAATCTTTTAGATACATATGTAATGTAATTAAATTATGTACATAATTTACATGAATCTTTTAGATACTTATGCAATGTAATTAAATTACATACATAATTTACATGAATCTTTTAGATACATATGTAATGTAATTAAACTACATACATAACTTACATGAATCTTTTAGATACATATGTAATTAAGCTACATACATAATTTACA
>NW_013927551.1:0-203 GCF_000517525.1 Limulus polyphemus | reverse complement strand
CCTATTCCCATATAACATGATACATAACATCACAAATACCTATCTCCATATAACATGATACATAACATCACAAATACCTATCCCCATATAACATGATACACAACACCACAAATACCTATCCCCATACAACATGATACACAACACCACAAATATATATCCCCATATAACATGATACACAACACCACAAATACCTATCCCCATAC
>NW_013927550.1:0-522 GCF_000517525.1 Limulus polyphemus | reverse complement strand
AAAAAAATGTTATTTTTTTTGGGAAAATAGAAAAATTACTTTTTTGACGCAAAATTAATAGAAAAATATCGGATAGTGCTTATTTCGTCGGAAAATTAAAAATTGAGACATTATACAATTAATGAAAAATATTACTTGCCGTGAAAAGCTAAAAAAACTCACCATTCGTTAAGCCAGATTAAAATGATCCAAAAAGAGTGGTTTATTTTAAAAGAAAACGTCTTTTCAGTTATATTGTAAAAAAAGATTAGCTTTAAAAATAAGATTATTCAAACAAAATCCCAACATCTAAAAGGCCATCAAATTTTACAGTTTTTTTTCGAGCTACCGAAATTTTGATAACAGATTATAAGATAACTAATGGGAATTTTGATGAAAGGATATCCATTTTGAAAGTTTTACGTAAAGGGCATCTTTGTATTGAAATATTAGGAAAATTAAATTTTTTAAAATTTGGTCAAAAAACATGGGCAAAAGCCTTTGGTTTTTGTTGAAAATATGATTTTTTTTGGAAAATAGAAA
>NW_013927549.1:0-203 GCF_000517525.1 Limulus polyphemus | reverse complement strand
ACAGAACTGAAAACAATTGTGTATTTGATAACAACTCCTAACAAACAACATTTCTATAGAACCGACAACGGCCACGTGACTTGTGTGTTATATACCATTGATAACAATCCGTTCTTAACAAAGATTACCTGTACAGAACTGAAAACAATTATATATTTGATAACAACTCCTAACAAACAACATTTCTATAGAACTGACAACGG
>NW_013927548.1:0-203 GCF_000517525.1 Limulus polyphemus | reverse complement strand
TACAAGTTCACGAAATAGTAGTTCAATAAAATTTTGAATGTGAGTCAACAAATGCAATGACATGGCCTGTCACCCATGACTTGTGTGGAAAGGGTTAAGAGAAACATATTCTACTCATAGAATATTTTCTCCATTCTTAAGTTTCTCATTGGGTTTGTTCTCAGTTAGGCACAACCCTCATCAATACCTTTGCCTTTCCTCTC
>NW_013927547.1:0-203 GCF_000517525.1 Limulus polyphemus | reverse complement strand
GGAATATGATGGGAAAGCACCGTGGGACGCATATAGAGCACAGTTTGAGTTACTGGCAGAGATGAATGGATGGACAGAGGAGCAGAAAGCTGTATATCTGGCAACAAGCTTGAAGGGACAACCACTGGAAATACTTGGACAGTTGACAGCAGCTGACAGACACAACTATAGAGCACTGGTAGAGGCTCTGAAACTCAGGTACG
>NW_013927546.1:0-243 GCF_000517525.1 Limulus polyphemus | reverse complement strand
TGAAGGTAGAGGATCAGTAATATAGATCTACAGAAATGTTGATGCACGTTAATTCAGCTGATGAAGGTGGAGGATCAGTAATATAGATCTACAGAAATGTTGCTGCACGTTAATTCAGCTGATGAAGGTGGAGGATCAGTAATATAGATTTACAGAAATGTTGCTCCACATTAATTCAGCTGATGGAGGTAGAGGATCAGTAATATAGATCTACAGAAATGTTGCTGCACGTTAATTCAGCTG
>NW_013927545.1:0-203 GCF_000517525.1 Limulus polyphemus | reverse complement strand
CATCTGTAGCGTTATTTGGTACAACAACTCAACGAATACCTAAGTGTAACTCTAGTTTCAGTATTTATAACCACCATACTCATTTGTAGCCTTACTTGGTACAACTACTCCATAAACACCTAGGTGTATATCTAGTTACCGAATATTTAACCACCATACTCTCTTTAGCGTTATTTGGTACAACAACTCCACGAACACCTAGA
>NW_013927544.1:0-203 GCF_000517525.1 Limulus polyphemus | reverse complement strand
CAAGGGTTTGCTGAGATGCAGAATCTATGACAAAGTTGCACTTTTGGCCATCCAGCTTTCCTGTCACGTAGACACTATGTGTGCTTGCTATTTTACACTTAGCTGTTGGGACTTTCACAATGGGGGTTGTTGGGAGTCCCTCAGTGCCAACCACTACTGGTTTCCCTGAAGCTGACTTATTGGTAGTATTCTTCTTACAGTGG
>NW_013927543.1:0-203 GCF_000517525.1 Limulus polyphemus | reverse complement strand
GCTTGTTTTTGATAGTACACAGTATCGTTATATCTTGTGGCTTCTTGTAGACAGTACACAGTATCGTTAAATCATGTGGCTTGTTAGTATCGTTAAATCTTGTGGCTTTTTAATGACAGTACACAGTTTCGTTAAATCTTCTGGCTTTTTATACACAGTACACATTATCGTTAAATGTTTTGCCTTGTTTGTGATAGTTCACA
>NW_013927542.1:0-409 GCF_000517525.1 Limulus polyphemus | reverse complement strand
TTAGGAAAGTAGACAAGTGAAGCAAAATGATTGTATCTATTAGTATATATATTCGTCTTGAGAATAGTCATTTCTTTGTTATCTTGTAAATTTCTATTGAAGAAAAAACAAACAGAGAACATAGAAGTAACACACAGCCTTTTTTTTTCTACTAAGCATCAACTGCAGGCAACAAACGGTGCAGACAGGAAGTTTAACTAATAATTTTTCTCAATTATTCGTATTTGTTCGATATTTCAATTTGTACAAATCGTGAAACTACAAGTTCTTTTCTTTGTTATCAAGCACAAAGGGCTATCTGTGCTCTGCCCACCACGGGTATCGAAACCCGGTTTTTAGCAGTATAAGACCGCAGACATACCGCTGTGCCACTAGGGGACTGAAACTATAAGAATGAAATGATCAGCTA
>NW_013927541.1:0-202 GCF_000517525.1 Limulus polyphemus | reverse complement strand
AAGATTTAACAATACTGTGTACTGTCAATAAGAAGACACAAGATTTAACAATACTGTGTACTGTCAATAAGAAGACACAAGATTTAACCAATACTGTGTACTATCAAAAGAAGACAAGATTTAACAATACTGTGTACTGTCAATAAGAAGACACAAGATTTAACAATACTGTGTACTGTCAATAAGAAGACTACAAGAGTTT
>NW_013927540.1:0-264 GCF_000517525.1 Limulus polyphemus | reverse complement strand
GGAACAGGCAATATAGCAAAGAAAGTTAAAACAGTATAGTACATAAATGGTAACAATATTATATTGACAGTAGGTTAGCTGGAACAGTAATATTGTTACCATTTATGTACTATACTGTTTTAACTTTCTTTGCTATATTGTATTGACAGTAGGTTAGCTAGAACAGTAATATTGTTAACATTTATGTACTATACTGTTTTAACTTTCTTTGCTATATTGTATTGACAGTAGGTTAACTGGAACAGTAATATTGTTACCATTTGT
>NW_013927539.1:0-203 GCF_000517525.1 Limulus polyphemus | reverse complement strand
AAAGATATAGATGAGTATTGTGGTTATAAATTCGGTAACTAGAGTTACACTTAGGTATTCGTGGAGTTGTTGTACCAAATAACGCAAAAAATGATTATGGGTTACACATTCAGTAACTAGAGTTACACCTAGGTGTTGATGGTGTAGTTGTACCAAGTAAGGCTAAAGATGAGTATGGTGGTTATAAATTCGGTAACTAGAGT
>NW_013927538.1:0-204 GCF_000517525.1 Limulus polyphemus | reverse complement strand
GATCGTTTTACAATGTTTGTGTGCCTAAGTTATTGGTATTCAGTCAGTGAACAAATCCTTACCGTTCTACAATCCTCGTGTACCTAAATCACTGTTCTCCAGTCAGTAGGTGAACAAATCTTGATCGTTTTACAATGTTTGTGTGCCTAAGTTATTGGTATTCAGTCAGTGAGCAAATCCTTACCGTTCTACAATCCTCGTGTA
>NW_013927537.1:0-587 GCF_000517525.1 Limulus polyphemus | reverse complement strand
GTGGAAGTTCAGTTATCTCTCAATCCATAGAAAATAATTAAGAAAAAATACTTGGAAATTCAGTTATCTCTCAATAGATTGAGGAAAAAATTGAGAAAAAATACTTGGAAGTTCAGTTATTTTTGAATAGATGAAGAAGAAATACTTGGAAGTTCAGTTATCTCACAATAGATGGAGAAAAATATATGGAATTTCAGTTATCTCTCAAGAGATGGAGAAAAAATACTTGGAAGTTGAGTTATCTCTCAATAGATGGAGAAAAAATACTTGGAAGTTCATTTATCTCTCGATAGATGGAGAAAAAATACTTGGAAGTTCACTTATCTCTAGGGTGAGAAAAAATACTTGGAAGTTCAGTTATATCTCAAGAGATGGAGAAAAATACTTGGAAGTTGAGTTATCTCTCAATAGATGGAGAAAAAATACTTGGAAGTTCATTTATCTCTCGATAGATGGAGAAAAAATACTTGGAAACTTCGAATTTCAGTTATATCTCAAGAGATGGAGAAAAAAATACTTGGAAGTTCAGTTATGTTTCAATAGATAGAGAAAAGTACTTGGAACTTCAGTTATCTCTCTTTAGATTG
>NW_013927536.1:0-203 GCF_000517525.1 Limulus polyphemus | reverse complement strand
GCTGACCATCCAAATACACTTATCATCCGTTGCTTGCTACTTACATACATCTAACATACACGCTGACCGTTCGATGTTAACAAACACACACAAACAAGCTGACCATCCAAATACACTTATCATCCGTTGCTTGGTACTTACATACGTCTAACATACACGCTGACCGTTAGATGTTAACAAGCACACACAAACAAGCTGACCAT
>NW_013927535.1:0-235 GCF_000517525.1 Limulus polyphemus | reverse complement strand
TAAGTTGACGAAACTTAAGCGACACAAGCCTTTGGAACGAAGTTACGGAAAATTAATTAACACACGGAGACGTAACAAATTGGTGTCAGAAGTGGGATAAAAAAAATGGAAACGAGAAGCGGCAAATCAAACTACAGCATAGCAGACGTGATGGCAGTAATACAAGAGCACCAAAAGAAACAAGAAGAACGAGAAAAGAAACAAGAAAAGAAACAAGAAGAGGAGAGATTACAAC
>NW_013927534.1:0-200 GCF_000517525.1 Limulus polyphemus | reverse complement strand
CAGACATACCGCTGTACTACTGGGGGGGAGTTGGAAGTGTTTGTTTGTAATTCAGCACAAAGCTCCACAATGGGCTATCTGTGCTCTGCCCACCACGGGTATCGAAACCCGGATTCTAGCGTGGTGAGTCCGCAGACATACCGCTGTGCCACTAGGAGGCATCAGTAAACGATTTACCCAACAGAGTTTTCTATTGTTCA
>NW_013927533.1:0-203 GCF_000517525.1 Limulus polyphemus | reverse complement strand
ATCGTTGTAAATGTTTATTCAGAAGTTTTTTTACCAAATATATATATATATCTTTATATCGTTGAGAATGTTTCATCAGAAGTTTTTATTTACCATATTTATATATCAATGTGAATTTTTAATCAGAAGTTTTTATTTACCATATATATATCTATATATCGGTCTAAATGTTTAATCACAAGATTTAATTACCATATATATAT
>NW_013927532.1:0-201 GCF_000517525.1 Limulus polyphemus | reverse complement strand
GTGAAGTGAAGAGAGAATGCAGGAGGGTGGTAAGAAAGAGACAAATTCTCAATAATTAAGCATTATAAAGGGAAATAGATATTAAAGAGTCCACACACCCCCAGGAAGGTAAAAAGAGATTCCAAAGACTGTGAATTGAGGAATGGAAAGGTATAACAGCTGTAATCTAGAACAAAAGAGTCGAGTATACAAAAAATACTG
>NW_013927531.1:0-203 GCF_000517525.1 Limulus polyphemus | reverse complement strand
GAACATGTAAAAGGTGTACTGTGTTAAAGAAAGAACATGTAAAAGGTGTACTGTGTTGAAGAAAGAACAATTAAAAGGTGTACTGTGTTAAAGAAAGAACATGTAAAAGGTGTACTGTGTTGAAGAAAGAACATTTAAAAGGTGTACTGTGTTAAAGAAGAACAATTTAAAAGGTGTACTGTGTTAAAGAAAGAACTATTTAA
>NW_013927530.1:0-204 GCF_000517525.1 Limulus polyphemus | reverse complement strand
CAAACGTTTATTTAGAGCATAACCTTCAGTAAAACAAACGTTTCTTTAGAGCATAACCTTCAGTAAAACAAACGTTTCTTTAGAGCATAACCTTCAATAAAACAAACGTTTATTTAGAGCATAACCTTCAGTAAAACAAACGTTTCTTTAGAGTATAACCTTCAGTAAAACAAACGTTTCTTTAGAGTATAACCTTCAATAAAA
>NW_013927529.1:0-202 GCF_000517525.1 Limulus polyphemus | reverse complement strand
ATCCATTACCACGATGTGATAACTGTGTAATAACTAGGTTAGAGGCTGGATGGATGGAAGAGGAGGTGGGTCGAATGAAAGTACCTATTTTTATACACATTACCCATTACCACGATGTGATAACTGTGTAATAACTAGGTTAGAGGCTGGATGGATGGAAGAGGAGGTGGGTCGAATGAAAGTACCTATTTTTATACACATT
>NW_013927528.1:0-203 GCF_000517525.1 Limulus polyphemus | reverse complement strand
TAATGATAAACATTTAACTTATATTGAGTTAATGAGTCATTGGCCACACCATGGTAAATATTTGACTTTTATTGAGTTAATGAGTCACCGGCCACATCATGATAAACATTCAACTTATATTGAGTTAATGAGTCACCGGCCACATCATGATAAATATTTAACTTATATTGAGTTAATGAGTCACCGGCCACATCATGATAAAC
>NW_013927527.1:0-203 GCF_000517525.1 Limulus polyphemus | reverse complement strand
CAGATATTTTAGCTCAAGCGAACATTAATTAATTAACAGATACTTTAGCTCAAGCGAACATTAATTAATTAACGGATACTTAAGCTTACACATACACTAAATAATTAACGGATACTTAAGCTTACACATACACTAAATAATTAACAGATATTTTGACTCACAGAAATATTAATTAATTAACAGATATTTTGACTCACAGAAAT
>NW_013927526.1:0-203 GCF_000517525.1 Limulus polyphemus | reverse complement strand
CACATAACTGAGGTTACGTTGTTACTTTCTTCAAACTGTATTGTATTCTATCAACATTTACTTATCACATAACTGAGGTTACGTTGTTACTTTCTTCAAACTGTATTGTATTCTATCAACATTTCTTACCACATAACTGAGGTTACGTTGTTACTTTCTTCAAACTGTATTGTATTCTATCAACATGTCTTACCACATAACTG
>NW_013927525.1:0-203 GCF_000517525.1 Limulus polyphemus | reverse complement strand
TTCTGTTACTTAATACACTACACAAACCATTCTGTTACTTAATGCACTACACAAACCATTCTGTTACTTAATGCACTACACAAACCATTCTGTTACTTAATACACTACACAAACCATTCTGTTACTTAATACACTACACAAACCATTATGTTACTTAATACACTACACAAACCATTATGTTACTTAATACACTACACAAACCA
>NW_013927524.1:0-203 GCF_000517525.1 Limulus polyphemus | reverse complement strand
CTAAGTTACTTATATCACCCACCATAAAAAAAATTGTTGATTATTTCAGTCATTCTAAAAGCCGCTCAACATATGGTAAATCTACATTTTTATTCTTTACGTTACATCAGATTTTGAAATGTGAATGATAGTGTGATTAATTCCCAATAATTTAGTGTAGAATAACCTGCTTATAAAAAAATGGCATCAATGTTATTCATGCA
>NW_013927523.1:0-203 GCF_000517525.1 Limulus polyphemus | reverse complement strand
AAACTGATAGATGTTTTGATTCTGTTGGTTAATGATGTTTTAAAGTGATAGATGTGTTGATTGTGCTGGTTAATGATGTTTCAAAGTGATAGATGTGTTGATTGTGCTGGTTAATGATGTTTTAAACTGATAAATATTTGGTTTGTGTTGGTTATGATGTTTTAAACTGATAGATGTTTTGATTCTGTTGGTTAATGATGTCT
>NW_013927522.1:0-201 GCF_000517525.1 Limulus polyphemus | reverse complement strand
TCAATAAGAAGTACACAATATTCAACGATAATGTGTACTGTCAGTAAAAAAACACAAGATTTTACAATAATATGTCCTGTCAATAAGAAGACACAAGATTTAACAATACTGTGTACTGTAAATAAGAATACACAAGATTTAACAATACTGTGTACTGTCAATAAGAAGACACAAGATTTAACGATACTGTGTACTTTCAAT
>NW_013927521.1:0-203 GCF_000517525.1 Limulus polyphemus | reverse complement strand
CAAATAGTCCTTACTTATTCAACCAAGAGATATGATGATGATTGCACAAATAGTCCTTACTTACTCAACCAAGAGATATGATGATGATTGCACAAATAGTCCTGATTTACTCATCCAAGTGACATGATGATGATTGCACAAATAGTCCTGATTTACCCAACCAAGAGATATGATGATGATTGCACAAATAGTCCTTACTTATT
>NW_013927520.1:0-244 GCF_000517525.1 Limulus polyphemus | reverse complement strand
AGTATTGGGAATACATAATTTGAATAACTAGTATAGTATAGTATAGTGACAACACCTTGTGTTAGTAACGTGTTTAATATTGGGAATACATAATTTGAATAACTAGTATAGTATAGTGACAACATCTTGTGTTAGTAACATTTTTAATATTGGGAATACATAATTTGAATAACTAGTATAGTGACAATACCTTGTGTTAGTAACGTGTTTAATATTTGGAATACATATTTTGAATAACTAGTAT
>NW_013927519.1:0-203 GCF_000517525.1 Limulus polyphemus | reverse complement strand
AGCTAGTTGACATAATTATATGTTGAACATGTAAGATTATTGTGAAACTATTAACAGGCCTTTTACTCAAAATATCTTTGATTGCTATCCTTCAGAATTATTGAACATATATGTATATTTGATTACTATCCTTCAGAATTATTGAACATATATGTATATTTGATTACTATCCTTCAGAATTATTGAACATATATGTATATTTG
>NW_013927518.1:0-202 GCF_000517525.1 Limulus polyphemus | reverse complement strand
GTGACAGTTGAAGTTAACAACAATATTGAATAGAAATATTTGTAAACCATTGTTACCTCAAATTTTATAAATGTGACAGTTGAAGTTAACAACAATATTGAATAGAAATATTTGTAAACTTTAGTTACCTCAAATTTTATAAATGTGACAGTTGAAGTTAACAACAATATTGAATAGAAATATTTGTAAACTTTAGTTACAA
>NW_013927517.1:0-396 GCF_000517525.1 Limulus polyphemus | reverse complement strand
AACTTCAGTTCTCTTTCTTTAGATGGATAA
This sequence comes from Limulus polyphemus, assembly GCF_000517525.1. Lineage (NCBI taxonomy): Eukaryota > Metazoa > Arthropoda > Merostomata > Xiphosura > Limulidae > Limulus > Limulus polyphemus. Next base: position 366 of record NW_013927517.1, on the reverse strand, counting down.
AAAAATGATAAGGAAGAATAATTGGTAGTTCAGTTATCTCTCAATAGATGGAGAAAAAATAAGAAAAATACTTTGAAGTTCACTTATCTCAATGTATGGAAAAATTATGAAAAAATTAAGAAAAAATACTTGGAGGTTCACTTATCTCTCAATAGATGGAGAAAAAATAATAACACTTATCTCTCAATAGATGGAGAAAAAATAATAAGGAAAAATACTTCTAAGTTCAGTTATTTCTCAATAGATGGAGAGAAAAAATCAAGAAAAAATCCTTGGAAGTTCATTTTTCTCTCAATAGCTTGATTTTTTCTCTCCATAAAAATCCTTGGAAGTTCAGTTATATCTGAATAGATGGAGAAATAATAC
>NW_013927516.1:0-202 GCF_000517525.1 Limulus polyphemus | reverse complement strand
AGAGAATTAAACAGCAACGTTCCATCTCATAGGATTAACAACTACAAACTGAAGTTATGTTGATAATAAAGCATTTTCACTGAAAAACTGATCACAAAATGTCTAGGGCTATGTGTCAATGGTGGAGATAACTCGACGCAATAAACAAAAACAGCAAACTGGCGTATTATTTACACTTTCACAAATATGAATAATATCGTGC
>NW_013927515.1:0-488 GCF_000517525.1 Limulus polyphemus | reverse complement strand
TTCTAATTGACAGTACAACTGTCAATAGGAAGACACAAGATTTAACGATACTCTTCACAGTATCGTTAAATCTTGTGTCTTCTTATTGACAGTACACATTATTGTTAAATCTTGTGTTTTCTTACTGACAGTACACAGTATCGTAAAATCTTGTGTCTTCTTATTGACAGTACAGAGTATAGTTGAATATTGTGTCTTCTTATTGACAGTACAGAGTATAGTTAAATCTTGTGTTTTCTTACTGACAGTACACAGTAACGATAATGTGTACTGTCAGTAAGAAAACACAAGATTTAACAATAATGTGTCCTGTCAATAAGAAGACACAAGATTTTACGATTCTGTACTGTCAATAAGAAGACACAATATTCAACGATAAATACTGTGTACTGTCAAAAAAGCAGAAGATTTAACGATACTCTGTACTGTCAATAAGAAGACACAAGATTTAACGATACCGTTAAATCTTGTGTCTTCTTATTGACAGG
>NW_013927514.1:0-203 GCF_000517525.1 Limulus polyphemus | reverse complement strand
CATACTTCATGGATAGAATGTAGTAGAACTGCAATGACACTTAAAATTTTGTTTAGAACAACTCGTAATACTCCATAAGATTAGTTATTACAGCTTATAATACCTCATAACATTAGTTATTATAACTCATAATACTCCATAAGATTAGTTACTACAACTCATAATACTCCATAAGATTAGTTAATACAGCTTATAATACCTCG
>NW_013927513.1:0-203 GCF_000517525.1 Limulus polyphemus | reverse complement strand
GTACCAAATAACGCTAAAGATGAGTATGGGTTACACATTCAGTAACTAGAGTTACACCTAGGTGTTCATTGAGTAGTTGTACCAAGTAAGGATAAAGATGAATATGGTGGTTATCAATTGGGTAACTAGAGTTACACTTAAGTGTTAATGGAGTAGTTGTACCAAGTAAGGATAATGATGAATATGGAGGTTATAAATTCGGT
>NW_013927512.1:0-203 GCF_000517525.1 Limulus polyphemus | reverse complement strand
TTCTCTTCATCGAAACGGTATAAAGAAATTGTCGTTATCGTATATAAATCTAGGATTATGGGATACCGCACCAAAATTGGTCTGACTTAGCAGTGCTGTCTACAAGTTTCATGTTCACCTTTGGGATGTCAAGACATGCTTCCTACGTGCTCTAGCAACCAGGAAGTTTAATAAAACCATGGTTATCCATCACTGGAAATAAT
>NW_013927511.1:0-200 GCF_000517525.1 Limulus polyphemus | reverse complement strand
TAATTTTAAGAATATTTTCTATCTAACTTTTTCTTTCCACGTGTTTTTTTTTTTCGGCTACGCCTTGTTAAATCTCTTTTTTTAACCTTATCTTGGTGATTTTTCTAAGAAATGTTTCCTTAATTGTTATTTTATTTTATTAATCTATGTTTATTATCTTTCTGTGTTTATATATCTAAATCCATAATTATTTTTTTCCA
>NW_013927510.1:0-203 GCF_000517525.1 Limulus polyphemus | reverse complement strand
AACTATTAGTGTTACATGGTAATAACCTATCAGTGTTACATGGTAATAAACTGTTAGTGTTACATCGTAATAAACTGTTAGTGTTACATGGTAATAAACTATTAGGGTTACATGGTAATAAACTGTTAGTGTTACATCGTAATAAACTGTTAGTGTTACATGGCAATAAACTATTAGTGTTACATGGTAATAACCTATCAGTG
>NW_013927509.1:0-202 GCF_000517525.1 Limulus polyphemus | reverse complement strand
CAATACAATCCTAAAAACACGTCAGAATCACGTATTTGTCAATACAATCCTAAAAACACGTCAGAATAACATATTTGTCAATACAATCCTAAAAACACGTCAGAATCACGTATTTGTCAATACAATCCTAAAAACACTTTAGAATCACGTATTTGTCAATACAATCCTAAAAACACTTTAGAATCACGTATTTGTCAATACA
>NW_013927508.1:0-203 GCF_000517525.1 Limulus polyphemus | reverse complement strand
AGAATGTAATGTATTCTTAAGGATATAAAATATAAACTTGTAGTTTGGCCAATTAAACCTTGTGCTCTAATGTCTGCTGTTTAGATACTGTTGATTCAAAAGGTAGTGTATTTTTAAGGATATAAAATATAAACTTGTAGTTTGGTCCATTAAACCTTGTGCTCTAATGTCTGCTGTTTAGATACTGTTGATTCAAAAGGTAG
>NW_013927507.1:0-203 GCF_000517525.1 Limulus polyphemus | reverse complement strand
AAAACTGAAGACTTCTTCTCGTCCGTGAACCTTCAAAATGTAGCAAAATACAAATATTTTCACTTTCCTCCTTGGGAGATTCCAACCCCTGATGTCGACGTCAGTCTTCATCATGCTGGTAATAAACGGGAGCAAAGTTATTTGCTTTTGTCCTTGGCCAAGGAGAAACTAGCTAATTTCTCAGATTACACAAGTATCTTTAC
>NW_013927506.1:0-203 GCF_000517525.1 Limulus polyphemus | reverse complement strand
GAGAAAGACCAAGATTTGAAGCTTATAATTGATTTCCTAAAAACAAGTGTTTTGCGCCATGCTTGGGAGAAGGTGTCTAGTCCAAGCCCTGTGACAAAGCACTAGTGGGGACAATGGGACCAGTTGAGGCTTGAAGATGGTATTCTTGTCCAGAGATGGGAAACTGCAGATGGGAATGTGACGACCAGGCAAACGGTTATACC
>NW_013927505.1:0-203 GCF_000517525.1 Limulus polyphemus | reverse complement strand
TTGCTTGCTTCACTTGTACCTTTAGTTGTGGACTGTCCAAAGCTGATCTCTCAGCAACAACATGAGGAGATCAGGTGGTGCTGTTGGGTAGGCCTTGTGTGCCATACTTTGCAAGTCCTGTGCCAGCTCTTGCAGGCTCTCCCCTTTAGCATGGACTATCGTCCTAACTCTAGCCTTGTAGACTTCTGATTGATTCTGGGTTC
>NW_013927504.1:0-310 GCF_000517525.1 Limulus polyphemus | reverse complement strand
AACACATTGAAGACTTAAAAACAACCCGTTTTTTCAAACCTGATACTGGCAGGAGTTATTGTAAGTATCTTATGTGTTTTTGTATCTAACCTAGTAATTGCAAAAACAAAACATTAAAGACTTTCAACAGTTCGTGCCAGTACCAAGTTAGATATAAAACACATTAAATACTTACAATAAATCCTGCCAGTATCAGGTTAGATACAACAACACATTAAAGATTAAAGAACAACCCTTGCAATTACCAGGTTAGATACAAAAATACATAAAATACTTACAGCAACTCCTGCCAGTATCAGGTTAGATACAA
>NW_013927503.1:0-337 GCF_000517525.1 Limulus polyphemus | reverse complement strand
ATATTTGTGTTCTGTCAGACACAATGACAGATAAAGACGACTTTACTCCATATTTGTGTTCTGTCAGACACAATGACAGATAAAGACGACTTTACTACATATTTGTGTTCTGTCAGATACAATGACAGATAAAAGACCTCTTTACTCCATATTTGTGTTCTGTCAGATACAATGACAGATAAAGACGACTTTACTACATATTTGTGTTCTGTCAGACACAATAACAGATAGAGACGACTTTACTCCATATTTGTGTTCTGTCAGACACAATGACAGATAAAGACCTCTTTACTCCATATTTGTGTTCTGTCAGATACAATGACAGATAAAGACGACT
>NW_013927502.1:0-202 GCF_000517525.1 Limulus polyphemus | reverse complement strand
TGCCGCTGTGAAGCTGGGGGGGGGTGGCATGTCGTAAAGTACGGGTATCGAAACCCGGTTTCTAGCATTGTAAGTCCGCAGACATACTGCTGTGAAGCTGGGGGTTGGCATGTCGTAAAGTACGGGTATCGAAACCCGGTTTCTAGCATTGTAAGTCCGCAGACATACCGCTGTGAAACTGGGGGGATGCCATAAAGTACGA
>NW_013927501.1:0-201 GCF_000517525.1 Limulus polyphemus | reverse complement strand
GGATTTCTACTAGATGTGCAAAATATTGTTTCTGGAGATTTCGAAGACGGAAAATTGTAAGAAAAATGTTCTGACTTAGCAAAGAGCTATCCAAGTGATATTGATGGACCAGAATTGTACAGAGAAATTAAAGACTGTAGAATGTTGATAAGTAAAAGAACACAGACCGATTTTCCTGAACCAATGGTTGCAACTGATTTG
>NW_013927500.1:0-524 GCF_000517525.1 Limulus polyphemus | reverse complement strand
TATATTACTAATGTCAAGTAATATATCTGTTTCGTCTGTTTCTGACATTATATTACTGATGTCAGAAACAGACATATTACTAATGTCAGAAACAGATATATTACTGATATCAGAAACAGAAATGTCAGAAACAGATATATTACTAATGTCAGAAACAGACATATTACTTCTGTTTCTGACTGTTTCTGACATTAGTAATATATGTCTGTTACTGATATCAGACATTAGTAATATATCTGTTTCTGAGATCAGTAATATGTCTGTTTCTGATATCAGTAATATGTCTGTTTCTGACATTAGTAATATATCTGTTTCAATATGTCTGTTTCTTGTTTCTGACATCAGTGCATTAGTAATTTGTTCTGTTTCTGATATATTACTAATGTCAGAAACAGACATATTACTGATATCAGAAACAGACATATTACTAATTTCAGTAACAGACATATTACTGATATCAGAAACAAACATATTACTAATGTCAGGAACAGACATATTACTGATATCAGAAACAGACATATTAC
>NW_013927499.1:0-202 GCF_000517525.1 Limulus polyphemus | reverse complement strand
GATAGCGGAAGTCACGTGACGCTGAAAGCTTGCGCGCTGGAGTTTCTAGAAGAATCATGACTGTTCCTAGCAACTCTAGTCTTTTCTAGGCGCCCTCTATTTTAGTATAAAAGCCCGGCAAATAAATTGGAGATATAATTGCAGATAGACAGATATAGAGATAGATAATTGAGACAAGTGAGCTGTAGACACCGTAAGTAAA
>NW_013927498.1:0-202 GCF_000517525.1 Limulus polyphemus | reverse complement strand
AATTGCACTTATTGTTAAACACTACAGTGACAGATAAATTGTTGAATTGATTGGAAATAAATTGCACATTTTGTCAAACACTCCAGTAATAGATAAATTGTTGAATTGATTGGAATAAATTGAACATATTGTCAAACACTACAGTAACAGATAAATTGTTGAATTGATTGGCAATAAATTGAACATATTGCCAAACACTACA
>NW_013927497.1:0-478 GCF_000517525.1 Limulus polyphemus | reverse complement strand
ATATACATACAGTATATATTAACGTTCCTTGTTACTACCAATATATACATACAGTATATATTAACGTTTCATACTACTACCAATATATACATACCTACATACATACAGTATATACTAACGTTCCATATTACTACCAATATATACATACAGTATATATTAACGTTCCATACTACTACCAATATATACATACATACAGTATATACTAACGTTCCATATTACTACCAAAATATACATACAGTATATTATAACGTTCCATACTACTACGAATATATACATACATACAGTATATATTAACGTTCCATATTACTACCAATATATACATACAGTATATATTAACGTTCCATAATACTACCAATATACACATACAGTGTATATTAAGGTTTCATACTACTACCAACATATACATACATACAGTATATATTAACGTTCCATATTACTACCAATATATACATACAGTATATATTAACGTTCCATACTT
>NW_013927496.1:0-203 GCF_000517525.1 Limulus polyphemus | reverse complement strand
TCTCCCATGGCAATACATACTGGATTGCGATGCTAGTAATGTCAGTCTGACATATTTCCATCCTTACCTATATGGAGCCAGGTTTACCACCAGGACAGACCATGCTGCATTACGCTGGTTAAGTTCATTAAAAAACCCAGAGGACCAACTGGCACGTTGGATCGGAAAGATAGACCAGTATAATTATGATATTGAATACAGAG
>NW_013927495.1:0-201 GCF_000517525.1 Limulus polyphemus | reverse complement strand
ACAACGGGTATCGAAACCCCGATTCTAGCGTTGTAAGTCCGCAGACATACCGCTGTGCCTACGTGGGGGGCTTTGGGGGGAGGGGAGAATTTTGTGGTTTGCCTTACTAAATGATATCAACTTATAAACGACGCTTGTAACAGCTTAGGATTTGTTCGTTTATGGTTAAGCACAAAGCTACACAATGGGCTATCTGTGCTC
>NW_013927494.1:0-424 GCF_000517525.1 Limulus polyphemus | reverse complement strand
TGTGTTAGACACATTTAGAATATAAGTGTTGTGGTGTTAGCCACATTTAGAGGATGATCATTGTGGTACGTTAGACACGTTTAGAGGAATGAGTATTATGGTGTGTTAGACACGTTTAGAGGATGAGTATTGTGGTGTGTTAGACACGTCTAACACACCACAATACTCATCCTCTAAACCTAAACGTGTCTAACACACCACAATACTCATCCTCTAAACGTTGGATGAGTATTGTGGAGTGTTAGACACGTTTAGAGGATGAGTATTGTGGTGTGTTAGACACATTTAGAATATAAGTATTGTGTTATTAGACACGTTTAGAGGATGAGTATTGTGGTATGTTAGACATGTTTAGAGGATGAGTATTGTGGTGTGTTAGACACGTTTAGAGGATGAGTATTGTGGTGATTTAGACACGTTTAGA
>NW_013927493.1:0-203 GCF_000517525.1 Limulus polyphemus | reverse complement strand
TGACCATTTCTATACCCATAAGATAAACCATACTGACCATTTCTATACCCATAAGATAAACCATACTGACCATTTATATACCCATAAGATAAAACATACTGACCATTTCTATACCCATAAGATAAACCATACTGACCATTTATATACCCATAAGATAAACCATACTGACCATTTCTATACCCATAAGATAAACCATACTGATC
>NW_013927492.1:0-203 GCF_000517525.1 Limulus polyphemus | reverse complement strand
TGCTTCTTCACATTAATATTTGGGTATTATATTAGATACTACTGCCGCTAATTCACATTAATATTTGGATATTATATTAGATACTACTGTCGCTAATTCACATTAATATTTGGGTATTATATTAGATACTACTGCTGCTACTTCACATTAATATTTGGGTATTATATTAGATACCACTCCTGCTATATCACATTAATATTTGA
>NW_013927491.1:0-203 GCF_000517525.1 Limulus polyphemus | reverse complement strand
CAATACTGTTTGCTGTAAATAATAAAACACAAGATTTAAAAAATACTGTTTACTGTCGATAATTAGACGCAAGATTTAACAATACTCTGTACTATCAATAAGAAGACACAAGATTAAACAATACTGTGTACTGTCAATAAGAAGACAAAATATTTAACAATACAGTGTACTATGAAAAAGAAAACACGAGATTTAACGATACC
>NW_013927490.1:0-203 GCF_000517525.1 Limulus polyphemus | reverse complement strand
GGTTATAAATTCGGTAACTAGAGTTACACCTAGGTATTCGAGGAGTTTTTGTACCAAATAACGCTAAAGATGATTATATTGGTTACAAATTCGGTAACTAGAGTTACACCTAGATGTTCGTGGAGTTGTTGTACCAAATAACGCGAACGATGAGTATATTGGTTATAAATTCGGTAACTAGTGTTACACCTATGTGTTCATGG
>NW_013927489.1:0-202 GCF_000517525.1 Limulus polyphemus | reverse complement strand
CTAGAGACCACCAGAACATTTTCTTGCACACGTGTCACCATGTAAAAGTGTTTTAATGGTTAAATTCACATGAGGGTGTTAAGAGATATTGCTATGCACTATGTTTGGTGCTTAGAGGAAGCATCGACTAAAACAGGGTATACTCTAGTAGAAAGCTCATGATATTGCGGTGAATAGCTTTGAATATAGCTGGTTATCTTCT
>NW_013927488.1:0-203 GCF_000517525.1 Limulus polyphemus | reverse complement strand
TAAGTAACTGGATATCAAAATTATTACAGTGTCAGTTATTAGTAACTGGATATCAAAATTAATACAGTATCAGTTATTAGTAACTGGATGTCAAAATTACTACAGTGTCAGTTATTAGGAACTGGATGTCAAAATAACTACAGTGTCAGTTATTAGTAACTGGATATCAAAATTATTACAGGGTCAGTTATTAGTAACTGGAT
>NW_013927487.1:0-203 GCF_000517525.1 Limulus polyphemus | reverse complement strand
AGTACACAGTATTGATATATCCTTTATCTTCTTAATGACAGTACACAGTATTGATAAATCCTGTATCTTCTTATTGACAGGACTCAGTATTGTTAAATCTTGTGTCTTTTTACTGACAGGACACAGTATTGTTAAATCTTGTGTCTTCTTGTTGACAGTACACAGTATTGATATATCCTGTATCTTCTTATTGACAGGACACA
>NW_013927486.1:0-269 GCF_000517525.1 Limulus polyphemus | reverse complement strand
ACTGTGTAGCAGGTGACAGGTAACAATGTTGTTATAAACCACTGTGTAGCAGGTGACAGGTAACAATGTTGTTATAAACCACTGTGTAGGGCTTTTTCACTTCTTATACACGTTGAGAAGAAGATACAGGAATATAATAACAAGATTATTTATGTTTATCTGTACATATGTGTGTCAAACTGTGTAGCAGGTGACAAGTAACAATGTTGTTTAATCTAGTCAGCAGTAGACCGTGTAGCAGGTGACAGGTAATAAGGTTGTTTAATGTA
>NW_013927485.1:0-203 GCF_000517525.1 Limulus polyphemus | reverse complement strand
GGCATGGTCTGTCCTGATGATAAACCTTGCACCATAGAGGTAAGGATAGAAATATGTCAGACTCTTTACTATAGCAAGGAGTTGCCTCCGTGTTACACAGTAGTTCCTCTCTGGTCTACTTAAAACCCTACTGAAGTAGGCCACTACATGTTCGTTTTCGCCCACTTTCTGAGACAACACTCCTCCAATTCCGACATTACTAG